>NW_016824245.1:1529844-1565104 GCF_001698545.2 Rhinopithecus bieti
AAGAAAAAGGGAAGTGTGTTTCTAGTTAATAGAGTAGCCACAAAATCAATACAGAGAAACAGTAAATACATAGTGCAAATGTTACTTGAAGGAGATACTATCAAGGAAAAGACACTTTCAGCAAAAGAGAGGCCTTTAGAAGCAATTTTGTTCAACTGTATTTTTATTATTATTATTATTATTATTATTATTATTATTATACTTTAAGTTCTAGGGTGCATGTGCATAACGTGCAGTTTTGTTACATATGTATACTTGTGCCATGTTGGTGTGCTGCACCCATCAACTGGTCAGCACCCATCAACTCGTCATTTACATCAGGTATCAACTGTATTTTTATTGGCGAGGAAAAATGAAGTCCTGAGATGTAAAAGACATAGGGTGTGTTGTTGTTGCTTCAGCCTCAAATTGAACCCAGGGCCTGTAAGATGTTAGTGCTTCTCTTACCTTTTACATCCTATTGGATCTAAGAGTGTGAACTGAAAGGATTTAAGTGTAGCTACAATTTCCTTTCTATAATAGGGCCCGTAGAAAGTCAGGTGGACTTTACAAAATAAGTGAAAGGCAATTTTCAGCAATGGAAAGGTTTTGATTCTAAATTGTCTCTATTTAATAATCTGTAATTCTGCTCACACGGAAAAGAATGTCAGAAGAGAATTAGAGATGAGTTTTTCATATGGGGCTTAAGTGGATGTGGTCTTATAGAAAACAATCATTTTATTTTCTAATTAAGTTTATACAATTTGGCAACCATATCCATTTCCCAAAAAGAATTTCCTGTGGATTCTACAAACTGGAAGTCAGAAATAACACTGCTCAAAAGTTTCTCCTTCCTTTCCCAACTCCAGTTTAAATTTGTCTTCTTGACATGAAAATCCAAGCAAAGCTTTGCCCAAGCCTGTAAAAGCTTTATATGAGGTTCTAGGGAAAAACAAGGCAAAATAATACAAACAGCAACTCTGACAGCAGAGACCAGAGCTCTGCTCTCTGTGATTTTCCTGGCTGTTCAGTAAAGGTCTTGATGCCTGGTGATGAATAGACTGCATGTGTACAGTAAAAGATAAAAATGATCTCCATTGGCCCTTTCCCAGCTACAGATGCCATTGCCTTGACCTTAAGCATCTTATTCCAGCCCCAGTTTGCTGAAATGCTCCAAGGCAAAATACTCTGTGTCACTCTGCCTTAGTGTGGCGAGCGGCTCCTGGGCCTGGGAATGTGCTCATATTTGGTGATGTCTTCCTGCGTCACTAAAGCAATCAGATGGATCCAAATTAAAAAGACAATAAGGGCTGAACAAAAGCCGAGAGGGCAGACAGATGGGTAATAATCCCCTCTTCTATCATTCGTGTCTATAGAGAATTATTCAGCAAAATTGAACTCTGATGAACAGAGCCCAAGATAGCTTTATGCAATGAAAATTATGGGATTCTTCCTTTCTATTTGCTTCTGTGCTCTGAGAGAAATGGTAAAATGATATTCCTATTCATGGTCATAGAAAAAAAGGATCTACTGATGTTTGTCACAGTCAGCAGTGTGATACCAGAGAGTGAGAACTTTATTCAGCCAGGCTCACTTTATCATGAATCAGAATGTATATGGGAGATCTGTCGACACCTCTGTCAGTTCCCAGGGCCTCTGATCTGGGATAGATAACGCTTGGGGAAAGAAATGGAACATCTGCTCTTCTAAGTTGACTCTGGAAATCAAGAGAGCCAAATGGATAATAACCTTTCATTCAGTAAGTTTTGAAATAATTCAGTCAACTATGATTTGAAAACCTGTAGCGACAGACTTGGGAAAAGGATGTCCATATCTAAGGATGTAGAAGCTAGAAAGTGGGGAGGTATTTGCTAAAATGAGAAGTTCATTGGTTACTTTCTTATTTTATGTGCCCCTTCATCCCAACTGTATGCCTCTGAAAGGGTGTTACAGGTACTGTGGGTACCAGTGGCAGTACCTCTGGTGAGGCATAAATCTAGTACTGCTTACCACTGCAGAGGTATCTCTAATCAAATGCTACTGCAGTCTTGCTGGGTGTAAGTTTTGTGGCCCTGTTTTCCCCTGAAACATAGCAAAAGACATCTTTTAAGCTTAGGTTCTGAGTTATTGTGGTCTGTGTTTCCACCAAGGGAGAGTGAGTAACAAGCCACTTATGAGAGATACCTATCAACCAAATAATCTAAAAGAAATGCTTTCAGACAAGATGAGCAATATCTTTACCTTTGTTTTGGGATTGTTGTTCAACAGAGGTTTAAAAAGGGTAACTGGGATAATGTCCTATTTTATCACATGTCTGAAAAAATTCTATTTCTTATCAAGGATGTTTTTTATTAAAATAACAGCAGTTATTACTTTTGAGTTTTGAGTTATTAAGGATACATACTGATTGAATATTTTGAATATTCCTTATTTGAAATGCTTGGGACCAGACGTGTTTTGGATTTGTACTTTTTTTTCATATTTTGGAATATTTGTAGATATATATCTTGGGGAAAGGATGTAAGTCTAAACACAAAATTCATTTATGGATTTTATACTTTCTACACATAGCCTGAAGATAATTTTATACAATATTTGTATTAATTTTGTGCCTGAAACAAAGTTGTGTTGAGTACTTATGTGTAGAATTTTCCACTGTGGTATCATGTGTATCATGTCAGCACTTAAATACTATTGGATTTGGGAGCATTTTATCAGATTTTTGGATTCTCACCCTATATATATGTATATATGTGTACACACACACACATACACACACACAGTTACAGATTAAGTGACTTGCTTAAGATAATGCAAGTAGTGAACTTTGGGACCCAGGGCTGCCTGATTCCATATCTCAAGGTCCTTGTACTAAAACAAAGCTAGCTTATCTCTGGCACTCAGTTGCAATTGATTCTACATTGCCTTCTACTCTTTCCTTCACATTTCCTTTACCATGTTGTAAGCTCCCTCAAAGGCAGAAGCTATATCCTATATTTGTCACTCCCATAGAGCCAGAGCCTAGCAAGTCATTACCAGACTTCATGTGATGAAAGCCTGTTCCACACATAGAGTGATTATTTGTCAATGTTATGAGACCTCCAGCCTTCACTGGGTTTGAAAGATAAGGTGGGGCCGGGCGCGGTGGCTCAAGCCTGTAAGCCCAGCACTTTGGGAGGCCGAGACGGGCGGATCACGAGGTCAGGAGATCGAGACCATCCTGGCTAACATGGTGAAACCCCGTCTCTACTAAAGAAATACAAAAGCTAGCCGGGCGAGGTGGTGGGCGCCTGTAGTCCCAGCTACTCGGGAGGCTGAGGCAGGAGAATGGCGTAAACCCGGGAGGTGGAGCTTGCAGTGAGCTGAGATCCGGCCACTGCACTCCAGCCCGGGCGACAGAGCGAGACTCTGTCTCAAAAAAAAAAAAAAAGAAAGAAAGAAAGATAAGGTGGAAATAGTCACTCACAGATTACTGAGGTCGTTGCATGCCATATGGGGCTGAGAAAGCTGCTCATTGCATAACCATATGTGCCCTACATTTTCCAGCCCTCAGCTGCATTTGGGATACAACAGTGCTGAGGAATGGACTGTGAGAAGAAATGACATATGTCACATCTAGGTAATGGCAACTAAGAATCAATTTCCCTTCTCCATTCTTCTCTTCACACACAGGGTGACATGAGATGGTAGTATCACAAGATAAACCCAGCCTGAATTTCTCAGTGATCAAATAGATGAGAACTCGTTCATCAGACTTTGCTAGAGAAATACACCTCTGTCTCCAAACCATTGAGATTTGGGGGTTTATATGTTGCTGCCACAAACCCTGTCCTTTTCTTGTCAATATGCCATGCCATGAAGTTTAGACTTTTAAATATTAACTAACTCAGCTCATTAGAAGCTTTTATGCAAGGCAGCAGCAATCTAAAGTATCTTAACTATCAAATTAGGTCTTTTTAAGTCATACCTTCATATTTTCTTTCCTTCTAGCATTTTCCAGGGTCTTTGACTTTTCACTTATTCATTCAACAATTGATTGTTAATTATGTTATCTGACTACTACTGTGTGTCTGGTGTGGGACATTGATGTCATTTAATTATTTGTTAAATATTGAAGTAAAGAATATCATGTACCAGACACAGTTCTAGTGCTTGTCAAATATTTAATCTAGAAATCCTGGAAGGCACTATCATCACCCTCACTTTATATATTAAGGAAACTGGGTCACAGAAAAATTAAGGAACTTGCTCAAGGTGATACAGCTGGTAGTGGAAAATACTGAAACTTGAAAACAGCCAGACTTGGCTCCAGCACCTAAGCTCTTAACCAAAAAGCTGTATTGATGATCGTGTTACAGTTGAATCAATGCAGGGGATGGAGTCCTGACAGATCATCATGGCCAACCTGGTCCTTGCCCATGGGCCTTACTGAAGCTGCTGCTTCCCTCCTATTTTATCACAAACATAAGCTTGGTTTTAAGAGCAGGGAGTTCTCAGGAAAATGCTGAGAGAACTCTCAGGGAATTCATCCCATCTCTACATTCCTTTAATATCTTCTTTACATTTCCATCAAGCCACTGCTTATCCCATATATTTATTTAGTTAGTTATGTACAAGGTTTATTCATATTAGTAAGCCTACAGCATTTACTTCACAACATGAATATGCAGAGTGAATGTTTTACAGATGATGTAAATGAAGAATGAGGAAACTAATTAATACAAGTTAAGCCATAATCTACTGCTAAAATTTAAGCACTTTTGAAATTTCTGTCTACCCTACCCTATAAATGGCAGGGTAGACAATACAGAGCAGTAAATATACATATTTTTTTACCTATGAAGCCTAACTATATAACACTTTCAATGAGTGTTATTTAATATCTTGTGTTGTTGTTTCCAACTGTGGAGGGATCTTTTACTGTTCTAGTACTGAGAAAATAATAATAGAGGGCATATATTGAGCATTTACTGTGAGTTAGGCAGTTGCTATGGACTGAATGCTTCTTTCTCAAAATTTATGTATTGAAGCCCTAATTCCCAATATGATGACATTAGGAGGTGGGGCTTTCAGGAGGTAATTAGGTCATGAGGATGGAGCCCTCATTAATGGGATTCCTGTCTCTTAAAGAGATATGAGAGAGAGGGTCTCTTTCTCTACCACGTAAGAATCCAGCAAGAAGGCACCCATCCGCAAACCTGGAAGCAGGTCTTCATAAGGAACCAAATCAGGCAAGTGTTAGTTTGTTCTCACACTGCTATAAAGAAATCTTTAGACTGGGTAATTTATAAAGAAAAGAGGTTTAATTGGCTTCTGGTTCTGGAGGTTGCACAGGAAGTACAGTTGTTTCTGCTTCTAGGGAGACCTCAGGAACTTTCCAATCATGGTGGAAGGCAAAGGGGAAGCAGGCCTGTCTTACACAGCTGGAGCAGGAGCAAGAGAGAAGGAGGGGCATGCTGCACCATTTTAAACAACCAGATCTTGTGAGAACTCTATCAAGAGAACAGCACTCGGGGGATGGTGCTAAACCAGTCATGAGAAACCACCCACCGCCATGATCCAATCACCTCCCACCAGGCCCCACCTCCAACACTGGGGATTACAATTCAGCATGAGATTTGCATGGGGACACAGATCCAAACCATGTCAAGCTAGTAGCTTGATCTTAGATTTCCCTGCCTCAAAAATGGAAAATAAATGTGGTTTATGCCACCCTGTCTATAGTATTTGTTATAGCAGCCTGAACTAGGACAGCAGTCTTGTAAGGACTTTATGTATAAAAATGTATTTAATCTTCATAATAGCTTGATGAGTCATATTCAATCAGTTCTCATTATTCACGGCACTTATGTTCTGTACAAACATTGAATTGGACTGCTGTTCCTAGAAAAAAATAAACGGTCAGGTTCCTTTGAGCCCCTGGTGACAGCATTTTCATCATCTGAACAATATACAACCCTGTTTTATGTGTGCTTGTGTTTAAAGACACCTCATGTAATATATAATGTTGTTTTATTTACATTGAACTCATGGCCAACAGCACCATAGCTCCTGCCTGAATAAAACTTACCTAACACATGTATTTTCTCCATAAAACACACCACAGCCTTCTTGCACACAGAAACACTAGAAAGATAGCACTTTGGCACTACACTTAGGGCCATTTTAGGAGGTGAAATCACCAACAGAAATGCACAAAAATGTGAAAACGTGGCATCACCTAGACTGTGGAAAGGATATGTGTTTACAGCATGTGAGCTGAAACCAGAAAGCAGAGAATCACCTTGTTTGACCTCAGCTGGGAGCATGTATATCAGGTGAATAAAAATTTTCACAGCTCTATGCATGTCTTCAAATAACCATGAAAGTGCCGCAAGTATTGATTTTGGAGTTATAAATAAATTGTAGTGAGCAGACAAATTTGCAAATATGAAATCTGTGAATAACGAGTGTTAAACATGAAATATTTGTGCCTTAAATTGATAGGTAGGTCCCCTATCCCACAGTGTGGATGTATTTGGAGATGGAAATAATTAATGTTAAATAAAGTCATAAGTGTGGAGTCCTGATCAGATAGGACCAATTTCCTTATAAGGAAGAGACACTGGAGAGTTTTCTCTTTCTGCACCTCATGCTCTGAAGAAAGGCCATGTAAGGACACAGTGAGAAGGTGGCCATCTGTAAGAAACAAAAAGAGGCCGGGCGCGGTGGCTCAAGCCTGTAAGCCCAGCACTTTGGGAGGCCGAGACGGGCGGATCACGAGGTCAGGAGATCGAGACCATCCTGGCTAACATGGTGAAACCCCGTCTCTACTAAAAAATACAAAAAACTAGCCGGGCGAGGTGGCGGGCGCCTGTAGTCCCAGCTACTCGGGAGGCTGAGGCAGGAGAATGGCCTAAACCCGGGAGGCGGAACTTGCAGTGAGCTGAGATCCGGCCACTGCACTCCAGCCCGGGAGACAGAGCGAGACTCCGTCTCAAAAAAAAAAAAAAAAAAAACACAACCACACAAAAAGAGCCCTCACCTAAAGCCAAACTAGCCAAATTGGACTTCCCAGCCTCCAGAATTTTGAAAAAATTCATTTCTGTTGTTTAAGCCACACAGTCTAGTATTTTGTTATGGTGGCCCGGAGCAGACTAAAACAGTAAGTACTGGTTGTACTATTGTAATACCACTTTAAGAATAAGGAAACTTGGGCACAGGGATATGTAACTAATACGTGACTTTCCTATCTACTGCTTAATGGACCTAGTTTCAAACCCATGCAGTCTGATTCCAGACGACATATTTTAAGTGCCGGAACACTATGCTAGACTGCCTCCTTGAACTAGACCACGTGACGAGGCTGCCCTTCCCTTTTGCTCTAAATTGGTCTGTAAAATCATCAGGTTGAGCTCTGAAGCACACCTCTTCCTTTCCTGACAAAGCAGATTCTCTTTGTATCTCTCAGACTCCTCAATAGCTCAAGATATAAAAAGAGAACACCAACATACACATTCTTTTTTTAAAGCTGAACACCACTTCTCCCAGCTGCCAGCCAGCAGAGAGTCAATCTTCTCCTGGAAATTTCCTCTCCTTGACCATGTTGTATCCATTAACCAGGGAGAAAGTTTTCCCAGTGCACTGACCATATTACTGCATTGTCATAATTGAAACCATTAGGTTACATTCTTTCCATATGTGAGAGTGCAGCCAATGCACTTCACTTGGTGATACTTCAGTTCCTTGGTTCTAAATGTGTTTTGGGTAATGGACCACTCTAATAATTTGAGGAAAGTTACGGACATACTGCCCCAGGGAAAAAAAAATGCACAGGCAAAGTGATATAGGAGCTTTTGCATAAATTTCAGGGACCCAAGGACCAACAGAAGCCCACTCTCCCTTCTGAAAGCCCTTGCTCCAGTAATTTCATTTACACAGAAAGGATAACAGCTCTATCTACAATCTATGTAGTGGTGACGACAGCAAATGGAAAATCTAGGTTGGAAGACTTGGCATTTATGTGAAGTTGTGTTTCTGGCTATTGCAGAATCTCTTGTTACATTGTATCATGCTTATCTTCATCATGCATTTCAATACTTCATCTTTATTCCCACAGTCCCTTAGCTGTTTCCAAGCCCTTCTCACTAAGAAACAGGGGCAAAGCACAACATGTACTTGAAAAGAAAGAAATGCTCTGCTTCCCTTTAGAGGGGCATTGGTTTCTGAACCTTGGGAAATGGGTGATGTTACCACACAGCCAGCCAAAGTTTCCAATGGCAACTGAAAGCAGAATAGCAAGAAACCAGTTCAACAGCTGACACCAAAATGCTTTTCCATATGTAAAGCTGTCTTAAACCTACAAGAGACACTGAGAATAAACTCTGTGCTTTCTTTTCTTTTTTGCTTAATACCAAATGGGTCAGGGAGAAGCGCTGGACGCTTTTAAAAATGTACTTATAATTTTGAATCCAAGCTGTGCAAGTACCCATTGGAGACAACTGTTCTCTCATGGCCTGCTTTGAATAAACAATCACAGCTCTGTGTGATATTACTTCTTAACCAGATTCTAGCATTGAGCTGTTGGCTCGCCATGGTTACTTGCATTTTAAACCAGTGGCTCCTTTTCCTTCCCGTTGGCTAAGATTTCTGCCTACTTGGCAATGGCTCCCTCTCATTTGAACTTTTGCCCTCTTTTAATCTCCACCAAATTTTAGTCTAAAAGAACCTTTCATGGGCACCTTTTGTTACTCTGAGTTTCTTTCTCGTGTGAGAACCAGCTTAGGGAGCTGCTTACTGGAAAACACTCAAGGGCCTGTCTTCCTCCTCTGTGAAGCCAGCAGTGACAGGCTGTTTTGTGTATGTACTTTTCTCCCCCACTTTTTTTTTTTTTAAATTAAGGAAGCACAAGATGCACGCTGTTTGCTGAAAACAAAATGTTTGCTTTCAAAAGCAAGGGAACACACACATATTTGCATATGTCCGTGTGGCTCCACTATTGTCTGACTCCAGGGCCACTCCTCTTTATTTCTCCAGCATATAGCTCTTTCAAAACTTATTTCAGATCAAAAGCCAAGCTAATGAAAAGTTTTAGTTCTTCCTGACTTCCCACACCAGTCACAATTCAGCAAGGCCTTCCAGGACCTCAACATCCATGGAGCCCGGTCCTCTTTCCAAAGAATATACAACATTTCAACCCCTTCTCCCATTTGATGGTTAGACAATCTGCTTCCTATATAAATGGAGTCTGCCATTTTATTCAGAACCCCCAGCTTCATCCTGTTCATTCTCTGGATTCTCTCCTCAGCCTGGACTCATAACCACTCAGCTCTGTGCTACTGTCCTCTCCTCACCCTGACTGTGCCTAACCACTAAGCTATATCAATTCCTTTCCCAAAAGCAAATCCACCATCTCTCTCTCTCTTTCTTTTCCTGAGCCTCACAGCATGGGGGTCTGTTCGCCAAACAATCTGGTGTTGACTCCAGCTGGAACCCACTCTGATGCCTGGTAATTCAGTTCTGCAAATTCTCTCCCACCCTTTGCAAAATATTCTAGACCTCTTTCTCTCTGCCACTCTCAATAATCTTCTGGCCTCTTGGCTTAAAAGATAGGGGTTTACTGGCTCAAGCTACTAATTTTTCTCACACTCTCTCTTTTCTCACACCCTGGTAAATACTCAGAAGCTGCCATCCAGTCTTGGAGGGGAAGTGAAATTCCTCTTTCCCAAAGCCGATCCCATCTTTGTGAGCTCAGGCCTTCCAGATGCAAAGGGACTATGCTTTATATTTTCTTCACAGTCACAGCCATTTATTCCCAACCAACTCCTACTCTTCTGCCTTCAAACATACTTAAATGTTTGAAAAACAAAAACAAAACCCTTCCCAGCAAGCTTTCTTGTTCCATATGCCCTTCTCACTACCATCCAAATTCTTCCCATCCTTATAACTCCACACTTGAATTGCCTGTATCTGTCACTTTTATTTCTTCATCTCACCTCCTCTACTCTCTTATCTCTCTTTCTCACTTTCAGCTTCACCACCATTCTAAGAATTTTCTTATGAAGGCCATCAATAAAAATAAGGAGGTTTCCTTCACCTTCAGTGTCCTTGTCTTCCATGCTGCAAATGGTCTACTTTTCATTAAACTCTTGTTTTCTGTTTATCACATTCTCCTGATTTCCTTCTCCTTTTATGCCTACTGCTCCTTCAGCAGTTCCTCTCCCCAAGGTTCTGACCTTAACTCAGTTAAGTTTATCAAACATTTCTTGGACTTTGACTCCAACAAAATGTGGAATAAAACTTTTTTTATTATCTGGAGGTTTTAGCTCAAGCTTCAATTCTTTTCAAATACACGTTGTGCTTTGCCCCTGTTTCTTAATGAGAAGGACCTGCAAATAATCCTGAGGAGAATAGGAAATAGGCAGGGCTCTCAGGCACTTGGTTGCTAAAACACAGAAATACTTCCAGAGAACTGATAAATAGCCACTTCCCTGAGCCCCACCACTCTACTGTCCTAGTCTCTTGCCTGGAACCCCTTGAATTCCTAATGGTTCAGAAACTAAAAGATTAAATTCTAGATCATCAAGGCCTTTACAGAATACTGTTTCAACATTATGCTCTGAATCCATCTAATGACCTGCCATAGGAGCTGTTAAACACGTTGAGGACCACCACTGTCAATAAGTGCTTCTGTGTTCTAAAGAGCAGCCAGCAATCCTTCTAGTGTTTACTAAAGGGTGATGAAACTGGAACTTTTTTCTCCCACTTACCTTCTCCATCTATCCAACGTAAGCAATAGACAGGAGTTCCTGAAAAGAGACCTAAGTTGGAAAGAATTATCTGCCTAGGGACAAGAGCTGTTACCGGGGGAAATGCACATGAAGAAAAGGAAAGAGGGTTCTCCCCACCTAACCAAGTAAGGGGAGCTCTGAAAGAGACCTTTGTAGAGATTTCGAATGTTTGCAAAAGAAGAGACACCAGATTGTCCTCTTCAACTGGATACTTTCAACTCACAGACAGTTTTAGGCTGAGTCAGTACATCAGAGTTTGATGAGGGAGGCCCTGGGAGCACTTGACTTTTAGGAGGAATTTATTCATGTCCCTTGAAGTTTGACAGTGTACATAAAAATAGATACTGGTGTCTGCTGCCAAACTGGAAAAATCAGAAGATAAAAGGCTCACTGGAGCTGTCTTCCATGGCAAGACAAGGAAGGGAGAGTGGAGCCTGGGGGCAGCAGACTACCCAGAGTCTGGCATGGAAATGAGGCATGAGTCTCCTTTAGTCCAAGTGAGCTTGGGCTGTCTCTGTGGGATCATACTTTAAAAAGTGCTGGGGTGAGTGGATCCTAACAGGATGGATCCCTGTGGACGAAGACTGAAAGGATGTCACTCTAGGTCAGCTGGAAAGCACATTACCCATGTCATCAAACAATAACCTGGAACAATCTCAGTGAACAATGTTTAGAGATATTGGCTGAAGAACTCAAAAGGAAAATAAAGGGAGAGAAAAGAAAAGTTAACCATGAGAGAGCAGTATTTAGAAGCCTGGTCTAATGGAGAACACGCTAGCCATTTACTATCAGCCAAGAGAGAACTACAAAAAACAGCAGCTAAATAAAGGCTTGAAAGGGTAAGAAGGAAATCTGAAAGTTGAGAACACGGCCCCTCCCCTACTACAGGCCCAGAGCCATGGGTCTGGCCTGAGCTGTGAGAAGAAAGATATTCAAATCAAATCAGAAGTGAGACTGGAATTTTGGCTTAACCTTATTCAGAAATTTTACTTCCTGAAAGTGTTATATGTATCTAAACATTTTTATAATTGAACATTTCTAGGAAACTGTGGAATCGTCTCAGGAAATCACATGAAGGAAAGAAAGATATGAACAGTCAGGTCAGAAAACAGGGATTATAGAAAAATAAAGGCATTTGATCTGTATATCCCTGCTCAATAACTAGTTATACATGCTTACAAACACCTAGTTTACTGATACACTTTTATTGTTAACTACTGCTTTTTTGTTTATGTCTCTTCCAGTTGTAAGTGATGGAATCCTGACTCAAATAGGCTTAAGCAAAAGAACTCTCATAACAAAGATGTCTACAGGTATTTTAGATTCAGGAATAATCCAAGACCTCAAAATAATGTTATGAAGGCCCTGGCTTTCTTGTTATTTGAAATCCATTTGTCTCTGCTTGGTTTAATTTTGCATGCATATTCTTTCTCAGTTGTAGGCATGATGGATCATACCATGCCAGCTTAATAAATCTTGCAAAAAAAAAAAAAGTGGGGTAGCATAGCAATAAATTTCCATTGAGTTCTCTAACTGACCTATCTTGGATTCTGTCTTAACTCTAGAGTCTGTAGTATTCTAATTGGTGAAATAGACATCATATGCCCATCCCTGTGGTTGGAAAATTAGGGTTAGCTTCACATAAACCATGTGAAATGAGTTCCCCCAAAATAGGGGTTCTATTAAGAGGGAATTTGGAACAACTCAAAGATATTAAAACAAAGATAACAGAAATTCATTAGAATATCCTCATTTGTAGCTTCTTCCAGGTTATCACTCACTGTCTACTTCTCCCTTCAGTTCTGTCAGGTTATGCTTCATGTATTTTGGGGCTCTCTTATTAGGTGCACACAATATTATCATAAAATGTCCTTTTCCTCTAGCAACAAATTTTGTTCTAAAGTCCATTTTGTCTAATACTAGTATAGCTAAAAATGAGGTGAAAAAGAAAACTAGATGATGGATTATATTTGGAGC
Source organism: Rhinopithecus bieti (assembly GCF_001698545.2). NCBI lineage: Eukaryota > Metazoa > Chordata > Mammalia > Primates > Cercopithecidae > Rhinopithecus > Rhinopithecus bieti. The sequence continues at coordinate 1,542,570 of NW_016824245.1, forward strand.
GTGTTATTGAACAGATGAATATGATTTTGAGATTTGTGGTTTGGTTGACAGGGTATGGCTATTCACTGAGATTGAGAAAGAGAAGGAACAATAGATGTGAACATTAAAGAGATGAATTTTTTTTTGTAAAAAAATACTATTAGTTCCCAGATCTGTGAGAGAACCAAAAAGTCCTTGGTGGCTACTTCAGAATTGTATTATTATCTAATTATTTTTATGTAACCCTATTTTGAAATTTCAAGCTTTATGTGGTCAAGACAATAGTCTACTTGCAATTTTCTCATGCTTTGTGCAGAGTTTAGCTCAGATTAGATGAAATGCTTGTAAAGGGAAGGATTGATTTAGAAAACTTGATGTTGGGCTGGGCAGGGTGGCTCACGTGTGTAATCCCAGCACTTTGGGAAGCCAAGGCAGGTGAATCATTTGAGGTCAGGAGTTCAAGACCAGCCTGGCCAACATGGTGAAACCCTGTCTCTACAAAAAAATACCAAAATTAGCCAGGCATGGTGGTGGTTGCCTATAATCCCAGCTACTTGGGAGGCTGAGGCAAGAGAATCAATTGAAACCAGGAGGCAGAGGTTTCAGTGAATCAAGATCAGGCCACAGCACTCCAGCCTGGGCAACAGAGTCGGACTCCGTCTCAAAAAAAAAAAAAAAAAAGTAAAAGAAAAGAGAAAGAAAGAAAACTCGATGTCCTTATGAGTGTCTAGCCAGCCTGAACAAGATTTAGTTCCCTTAGCCTAATGGGTTGCTTTTTCTTTTGAATCATGGGTCATTGAACACTCTGCTTCCTTTCCTTAGAATGCCCTTCTCTTCTTTCCATATAATTCACTTGGCTAAGTCTACTTGTCTTTCAGTCCTCAGCTATCTCCTTCTACAGAAAGCCTTTTCTAATGACTCAAGGTTTTCTGTGCAATTTCTTCCATTTACCCCAATGCAGCCCTTATTGCACTGCATTAATAGCCTATTCCATGAAGACAGATATTGCTTCCTGTTTATTATCTTAGTTGATAGCATAATACATGGAAATTCAAAAAATTCTTTTTGAATTAACTATTAAACAGACATATTTAGCTATAAGGAAAGAACTATCTGTCTAATTGTTTATTTTACACTCCTATACCAGAATATCCAGGCACTGAACAGATTGACTTTTGGTCAAAACTGAGAAAAAAGACAGTTTCAGATAAAGAGGAATGAATGTCTCCAAAGTAGATATCAGAGAAATATAAAAAGAATTTATTTATGGAACTGACATCAACTAAATCCTTTTCCGGAATCGAAATTCCACTCATCTCTCAAACATGCCCAGGAATATGAACTAAGTTGGTGTTGAAATGATTGGCTGATGGATGATGCCATTATCTGAGTTTGGTATCTTTGGGGCCCAGTTATCAATTACACAGCATATTTCTTCAAACTAAGAGTGATCCTTATAAAATGCACCATTATTTTATGTACCTTCAAAATAGAAAAGGAAAATCTGATGACAATTCTGTGACAGTGACTAAGAAACATTGATTGTAAGACACACTTCAATTTTAGAGACACTAAAGTTTGAAAAAGATGTGTGTCTTGAACACAATTAAATATGTTAGATAATACATGAATTATAGAATGTGGAAGGACCTAAGACTTAATCTACTCTAGTCTTCACCAACTTATACATAAACTAAGAACTAAAGATTTGTAAGTATACAGGTACACAAAAATTGGGTAAATCAATCAACCTTAAAAACCAGATGCGCTGGTTTGTTCCAGTGTCAACATTTTATAATTCTGTTCTAATATTAATACTAAAAAGAGACCCAGGAGAATATATGTCATCATCAAATGACAAATGTCTCCTTCCTATGTTAGAGATAGCTAATTTACCTCAACAAATATGTTACTTTAATTTTCTATACTCAAATGCCTGAATCATAGCATCTCTTCCCAATGAGTCAAGGGTTTGTCTAGAAAGAAAGACTTGAATCCAGGGTTTGATAGTCAAGCAAATACCTAAATGAGATGTATACCCAATGGTACATGTAACTATTTTCCTGCCATTTAATAATCTCTCATTTAGGCCAGGTGCAGTGGCTCATGTCTGTAATCCCAGCACTTTGTCGGGGCTAAGGTGGGCAGATCACAAGGTTAGGAGTTTGAGACCAGCCTGACCAACATGGTGAAACCCCGTCTCTACTAAAAATACAAAAATTGGCTGGGCATGGTGGTGCACACCTGTAATCCCAGCTACTCAGGAGGCTGAGGCAGGAGAATCTCATGAATCCAGGAGGCGGATGTTGCAGTGAGCTGAGATCATGCCATTGCACTCCAGCCCGGGGGACAGAGCAAGACTCCGTCTAAAAAATAAAATAAAATAAAACAAAAATAAAAAATCTCTCAATTAATCAAAGACCATTTCCATGGCATGAGATATTCAATATTTCATTAGAAGAACAAATCAAACTTGCTGTAATTATGAATTCATGAATTTGAATTCATGATTTCTAATGGCAACTTTAGAGTTAGCTTTCTTCAGTCAATTTTAGTTTCCTTGGCACATAATGCTCCAGGTTTTGTTTTAAAAAGCAACTTACTCTCTTTCTCTTTCCTTCATTTTCCCCTTCCCTTAACACCACAATTGAAAAACTCTCCCTCAATTCCACCTTCTCTCAAATTCCCCTACCTCTAGAACCTCAGGCCCTCCTTTCATTACTTTGCTAATAACAAACACATCTTCATTTTCTCTGGAACTCATGCAGAAGAAACATTTTAAGCTCAACTAAATAATTATCCACCTACTTTATATTTCCTCCCAAGGAAAAAAGAAATCCTGATTGACTGAAAAATCACCAGGTGATTGTCACCAGAATCCTTAATGTGAAAACTTCCTTACAATCTTTCTTCTTTAACTTTCTGTTTTTGATGTGAGAAGTAGCAAAATTAAGGGAATTTGTGAATTTTATGAGAAAATGCCACCAGATAAATGGAGTTACATTTAACTGAACAAAGTCATCATAAACGCATTCAGTGTATGAGTGACATGGCAAAGGGAACCACCGAGTATAAGAGGTGCATGGTTGTGTTTGAGTTTGCCACCAACTCTTAGAGCAGGGCTGCAAGGTACGCTCAAGGGAATGTCCTCAAGGCCAAGATTACAGCACAGGCAACAGTTGAGAACATGGTGGGGGACAGGTGGAGGTGGGAGCAGCTTAAGAATGACTCACCCAGGCAAGTGAAGACAAAGCCTTTCTCAGCAGACCTAAATCCCAGTTGCTTCCTCATCTTTATTTTGCAAAAAATACTCTTTGCTTAGAAAAGATAAGAAGAAACCATGATTCCACTGAAGAAGTTCTCTGACAAAACAACCTCAAGATTGTCAATGGATTCTTCCTGCTTGTGAATACATAATATACAAATATATATACATACATGTGCACGCATACAAAACCAGTATTTTAAATCAGTATAAAGCCCTTTCTGAAACCAGAGCTGGCCCCTGAGCAAAATAGTAATTTAGCAAAATTTGACTTGCTGTCTTCTCACTTCTTTTAATGCCACCTTTTTGCCCCTTATCTTACTCAAAAGTCTCTATTCCTGTTGTCTCTGACAGCTTTACGCTCCTCCCTGTTAATGTGCTAATAAGTAAGTGTTTTAGTCTATTCAAGCTATACCAAAGCATCCTAGACTGGGTAATTTATAAGCAACAGAAATATATTTCTCATAGTCTAGAAGCTGGGAAGTACAAGATGAAAACGTCAGCAGTTTTGGTGTCTGGTGAGGGCTCTCTGCTTTAAAGATGGTGCCTTGGTCAGGTGTGATGGCTCATGCCTGTGATCCCAGCACTTTGGGAGGCTAAGGCAGGAGGATCACTTGAGGCCAGGAATTGGAGACCAGCCTGGGCAATATATCAAGATCCTATCTCTGTAAAAACTAAAATGTAAATAAAAAAATATATAGCCAGACATAATAGAACATGCCTGTAGCCCTAGCTCCTCAGGAGGCTAAGACAGGAGGATCTCTTGAGCCCAGGAGTTCAAGGCTGCAATGAGCTATGATAGCACCACTGCACTCCAGCTTGGGCAACAGAGTGAGGCCTTGTCTCTAAATAAATAGAATAAAGTTAATGCCTTGGTGCTACATGTTCACATGGCAGAAGGAGCAGGGGCACTCCTTTCAACATTTTTCATAAGGGCATTGATCCCATTCAATATGGCAAAGCACTCATAACCTAATCATTCGCCAAAAGATTCTATTTCTTAATGCTATAACATTGGGTACTAGGTTTCAATACATGAGGTTTATGAGGGAAAGCATCATTCACACTATAGCAGTAAGTATTTGAAAAGTGCTGCTATATCTGAGGCCTTTTTAGAGAAAATGAGAGGGCTGTGAGTAAGTCAGTGTGAAATGTGGACTTGGTAACTGGTAATTTGAAAATAATCTCATTCTTTCTTGACCACCTCAGCAGCTTGAGAGCTAGGAGAGATCTATTTAATATATCATTTTTTAAACTGGTAATGGACATTATCCATAGATATTTTCAAAATTGTGGGAGCTGGAAAAGATTTTAATAGTCATCTCAAACTATGTCTGTATTTTATAAATTTGGAAACTGAGATGTAGAGAAGCAAGAGAGTTATTGCCAGAGGCCATCCTCACTCCCATCGTATTTCCGGGTCAGTAGTTTCCAGAAATTCTGCCTTGGGAAAACTGACACTGATTAGAGGTTTGAATTTTTGGCACTTAGCAAGCTAAATAATTTAGCATGTGTTATCTGAGAAGGCTGAAGATATAGGTCTAATTTATGGACCCTCATGTTGAAGGGACATCTAAACCAACTTGTTTTTGTCCATCAGTAGGTCAATGTTGCTTAAAAGAAGGGTTTCAACTTCATCATATGGTGCCACAAGCCCTGGATAACATATATCAAATGCCCATGTATTGGAAAGAAGCTATCTGCTCCATTCCTCTGGATGAGAAGGCCCTGGGAAAATCTTTTTGACTATCTGCTTTTAGCACTATGGCTGACTAGGTGATCTGAAAACCTCCTGTTATTATCTATTACACAGGACAAAGTCTTCAAAGCATGTTGTTCTCATTTAAATTGGTGGAGATTTTCAAACCTTCTCCCCAAACTCCTGTCATCTGAACTGCAGTGAAGAACTGGGATCAGAACCACCAGGGGTCAGGAGGAACAGGGTGACCTAAGGGTAGATCAGGAGAGTAGCAGTGGTGTTGGTTACTAAGTCTTGAGCAAATACTAAAGTAAGGAATCTGAGTCTAGGATTCTTGAACTGACCCAAGGTAAACAGGAGTTTTCTACCATTAATGACAGAACCCATAGTCAGAAAACATACCCAGACTGAAAGAAAGCCTTCTCAATTTTTGACCTGCAGGATTTCCCCCAAAGAGATCAAGTAATGTGCTCACAACCAAAGAGCATTAGCAAAGTAGAAAGGAAGCTGTATTAAAGTTATCTATTGTAGAATAGCAAATTACTCTAAAAGTTAAAGTTTTATAAAATGACTATAAACATTCATTATCCTCCCATTTTCTGAGAATAGGAGGACCTAGAATTTGGGGAGTGGGTCAATGTTTTTCATAAGGGCACTGATCCTATTCATAAGGGCAAAGCATTCATAACCTAATCACTTTCCAAAAGGTTCTACCTCTTAATCCTATAACATTGGGTATTAGGTTCAAATGCGGGTTTCTCATAAACTTGCAGTCATTTGAAGGCTTGATGAGTGCTGGAGGATCCAATTCCAAAAGTACTCACTCACCTGGGGTGTACTGGTGTTGGTTATTGATTGGAGACCTTAGTTCCTCTCCGTGTGGGTCTCCCATTAGGCCAGCTGAGTGTACTCGTGACATAGCAGCTGGCTTCCATCAGAGTAATTGATTCAAGAGAGAGTAAGTCAGGAAGGAGCTATTCTTTTCATGTCCTAACCAGAAATGAAAACAGGGGCAAATTCCTTTGTAATCTTGGGGGAAAAAAAGGCTAACCATAAAAAAATCCAATCATATTTTAATATTTAAATTAAAATTTAGTATTTAATTTTTTAATATTTTAATTAAAATAAAAAAATTGTGTTCAGCAAACACACCATCAGAAAATAAAAAAAATAAATGGCAAACAAAGGGAGATATTTACAAGTCACTTAACAACAAAGGATTAACATCCAGAATACATACATAATTTCTACAAATCAGTAAGAGACAACCCAACAGAAAAACAGGCAAAAGCCAAAACACACTTAAGAGAAAGAGAAACAAGCGTGGCCAAAACAGATACAATGAGGTGCTCAACCTAGCTAATAATCAAGGAAATACAAGTTATGACCTTAATAAGATACAGTTTTACACCTATTTAATTATCTCAAATTAGAAGATCTGACAATACCCAGTATCAGAGAAGAAGTGAATCAATGGGAAAGCCAGTAGGCACTAAATTGTTACAATCACTTTGGAAAGCAACTGGGCTTTCTCTTGTGAAGGTGAATACTTACATATTGTCTCTACCCAGCAGTTGTATTTCTAGGTAAGTGATTTTGACCCCTAGAGTACCTTTGGCAGTGTCTGGAGACATTTTTGATTGTCACAACTTGGAGACACTACTGACATCTAGTGGGTAGAGGCCAGGGATGCTGCTAAACATGTTATGATGCATAGGACAATTTCACACAACAAAGAATTATCTGGCCCCACACATCAGTACTGCTGAGGTTGAGAAACTCTGTCCTAGGTATACGTGTTAGTGAAACTTGCACACATGTGCAACAGGAGATGTAGAAGAATATATTCATGACAGCAACAGCTAACTAGAAGCCATAATTCTCCTTTAACAGGAGAACAGATAAATCAATTGTAACATAGCTGTTCCATGGAATACACATGATTGAACTATAGCCACAGACAACCATGATGCAAAGTGAAAAACAACAAATTTCATAAGAAAATATCCCATGTAATATGTTTAATAAACTGCTCAAAAAGAAGCACAACTGAAAAAATCTGTTATTTAGGCCTACCAACAAGCAAATGACAAGAGTATAACAGTAGAGTAAGCAATAATTACATAAAATTCAAAGTGCTGGTTACTGTTTGTGCAAAATGAGAGGAATATTTCAGCATGGAAGCGGGGGATAAATACAGGGAAGCATTGCAACCATGTTTGAATATTTCATTTGGATGGTAGGTTCACAGTTGCTCATTACACTATCAAACTTTATAACCTACATCAGCAGTTCCCAACCTTTTTTTCTGGCACCAGGGGCAGGCTTCGTGGAGGACAATTTTTCCACAGACCAGGGATATTAGACAATTTGGGGATGATTCAAGGGTATTATTAATACATTTATTGTGCTCTTTATCTCTATTCCATTGTAACACTAAATGAAATAATTATACAATTCACCATAATGTAAAATCAGTGGGAGACCCGAGCTTGTTTTTTTCTGTTTGTTTGTGTTTTTTGCAACTAGACAGTCCGGTCTGAGGGTGATGGGAGACAGTGACAGATCATCAGGCATTAGATTCTCATAAATAGCATGCAACCTAGATCCCTCGCATGTGCAGTTCACAATAGGGTTCACGCTCCTATGAGTGTCTAATGTCGCTGCTGATCTGACAGGAGGCAGAGCTCAGGTGCTAATTCAATCAATGGGAGGCAGATGTAAATACAGATGAAGCTCCTCTCACCCACTGCTCACCTCCTGCTCTGCCAGTTTCTAACAGCAACCAGTACCAGTACCAGTAGCCATCCATGGCCTGGGAGTCAAGGACCCCGACTTACATATACATATATATACATACACACATACATACATACATATGTCACATGTTATTTTGTACTATTGTATTAAAATGTAAATAAGTAAATAGAAATCATTATTCAGGCAGACGTGGTGAGGTAGATTATACAATATAACTACACAAGGAACTACCTGAAATTACAGCAACCAACTTGCTTTTGTCCTTTTGGAGAGCAGATGCTGCTCTTTTGATGGACTAGGCTCAAAATCCTAACCCTAACATGAATTTATCTCATGAGGGTAATTTATCTCATGAGGTCTGTCCCAGCAGTTTACTAGAGTAGCGACCATCACATCAATATTGTTGGCTTAAGCACCCCTTTACCTTTAAGTTATGTTGGCAATAAACACAAAGAACACAAAGCAAATAAAGGATAGCATGGGGATTGTTAAGACATTTCTCTCTCTCTCTCTCTCTCTCTCTATACATATATATATATATACACACACACATATATATATACACACACATATATATACACATATATATGTATATATATTTGTCCAACATTGCTGGACAAAACAGCTTTGCTGAAGTTTATATATATATACACACACACACATACATATATATATACACATACACACACATATATATACTGTATATATACACTGTATATATATCCTATATGTATATATATACACTGGTAGGGGCATAACACCATATGTAACAACAGGGAATAAGCAGATGATCTGCTGGATTTCTTTGTTTCTTCAAGAAGACCCTGATTCTTCTTAAAAGCCAAATTTTCACAATCATGTGCCTTTAAACCACAGGTTGGAAAACTGAGACAGCCCAGGTGATTTGGAGTGCCCGGGCCACCTACCAGTCTTAAACAAAATTGTAAAGATTTCATTTCTTTTTCTTTCTTTCTTCTTATTCTAACTAGGCTTTCCAAGGGCCAGCCTGCCTCTATTCCTATTCTCAGCTGACTTTCAAATAATCCCTGCTAGAGCGTTAATTGAAAAGCAAGGTATTAACTGATTCTAGCTCAGTATGATCCCTCCTAGGGTGATTTTATTTTCATAGGGGACTCATAAAGGTTGGTGTGGGTAACAGGGAGTGAAGGCTCAGAGATGACCTTCAGCAAGCTATAGCTAACTCCAACACCTGACGGAGCAAACAAAAAATATTTGTTATGCAGCCTCTGAAAGGTTGGCAAAACCTTGCTTCGGGCCCTGTTTAAACACCCAGGCTCTGTCTACTACTTTTGGAACTGAACTGCAATAAAACCTCTTATTTTCCTGACCCAAGAGGAAATACTTTATAAATTATAGCGTAGAGAATTATTTGGCCAATATTTAGACCTGAAATACCCTGAAGAGTGAGAAAGGTAAGGAAAAGAATAGATTTGGAGAAAGCACAAAGGCCAAAGTCAATCAACAAAATGCTTAACAGTGTAAAGAGAAAAAACTTTTCAAGTGTCCAAGCATAAATGTCAAGAGTATTTCAATAAAACCCAAAAGGCTCGAAGTTGAAGCAGGTGTGAGAAAAGGGGATAGAGAAGATCCCCGAGGAGAATACAAGCATGTGGAATGTGTATCTCTATTTACACAATAATTGTTCCACCACCTTCCTGTTTCACAGTACTTGATATTAGCAACTGCTTCGCCTGATAAGAAACGGTATCAGCCATTTATAAAAGAGGTATCCCTGAGTCAGGATGTTTAAGCCAGCAAAAACTGGTCACAGCTGAATCCAAATCCAAATCCAAATGTTCAATACCTGTTCTTAAACTTTACTGTGCCTAACTCATCTCACAATGTTCATGACACATGAAGATTCCAGAATCACAGCTGAGGTGATTCCAATGCAGCAGTTCTGGGGCATGGCCCGGGAGTTTACAGTTTAGGAGTATGCCAATTGATTCTAAGGTAGGCAGTGGTCCACTGTGAAACAGACTTCAGAAAGCCTAACCTAGGGTTTGTATTCAGTGCTTGCACCCCTCCTTCCATCTCTCAAACTGCCATTTGCTCCAGCAACATTGCTGGACAAACTAGCTTTGCTGAAGTTGAGCCTGAGAGATCCTCTCCTCATTGGCACCAGGCATCTCTTACCTTCTGTTCCAAGTGGGTCACCTCCCATGCAGGCTGCTGCGTGCGACGCCTGCAGGAACCTACTCTGTGCTCACACAGGGGCAAAACTGGAAATGTGAGGGGGGCTAAAACTCCCAGGGGGATTCCTTGATCAAAGGAGGCAGGAACCAGTAGGTAAATATTCCCAAGTTGCCATTCCTCAGGACAATTTTCTGAAACTTATTCTGTATGATTTCCCCAGAGGGTCCTAGCAGGAACGAATCCCAGTTGCCCACAGGGATGGCCAGTTATATAACTCTTCTTCTCTTCCCAGTCCAAAAGTAAACTACTTATCCAAAAGTAAACTACTACGTGGGAGCTCTTGCTGCAAAACCTGCCGTCTGAGAAGAACACAAGCTGAGGGAAGGTTCACCCGAGAGACTGGCTCTGGAAACCAAGGAGAGAGTGAAGGGGAGGGACAAAGAGGCCTGGGTATATTCTTCCCATGCTGCCTCACTCAGAGTAGCCCCATTTTGTCTGTTTTGTGCATTACACTTCTCCATTTTAGTTTCCTTAAAAATAAAATTATGGAGATAAAAGGTATTTGAAAATAATCAGTCTAAGAAAAAGGCTCAAATCTTGGCAGCAAGAGCCCAAGATTGACCACTAGTACAACCTGAAATCAAGTACATAATATCCCCAGCATTGGTTTTCTTGTGTACATGACAGGGTTGTTGAGACAATAACACACGATTATTATTAACTGATAATATAAAATTAATACGAGTATGCCATGTGGCCCGGACTCAATCTCTCTCTCCATGCAGTTGTTATCAGGCTTTTGTTTGATTCTGTGATTTTGTTCACACTAATAAGCCATTGGACACAAGTCACACAAACCCTAAAGTGGTTAGTTAGAAATCCTACGATGTTTGTGCAAAATTTGGCTTCATCTGTTGATGCTGCATTGATATGAGTTTGCTGTTAATACAAGTTTCAAGAAAGGAAAGGAAAGGAAATGGAAGGGAAAGGAAAGGAAGGAAAGGGAAGAAAAATAAATTCTCACTAAACATGAAGCAAAATTATATGACTTCTATATCCTGTCTAGGATACAGGTGCCCATTTGGTACACTCTTATTCTCTCTTTTCCTCTACAGTTTCTTTCCTGGGTTACCTGGTAGTCTGCTGCCATCCATGTACTTTCCTCATGTCGACGCTAGGCATTTTCCTAGATTCTTCCATAGGTTCTTCTGATGTGGAAGTGCGATATAAACATAAAAGTCTTGTTTGTTATAGCAGAAATTATGGATCCACAGATGTTCCCATTTGTTCCCAAATTTTGCTCTATAAGAACAAAATAAAATGGAACCAAAATGAAGCTATTATGCCTCATGTATGCTATATATTCAAATAATTTTCATTGAGGTATAACATGCATAGAAAAAGAGTACATAAATCATAAATGTACAGCTTGAGAAATTTTCACAAAATATATCCTCTTGTGTAATCAGCACACAGGCCAAGAAGATTACAAGTACCCAATTACCCTCCCTATGCCACTCTCAGTCATTATTTACACTCCAAAGAGAGCTGATGTACTGACTTCCAATGCTATCAATTTACTTTGCTGGTTCTGAGGTTTGTATACATAGAATCACAATTTATACTCTAATGTGTCTGGTTTCTTTAATTCAATATTGTAAGATTCATCTGTGTCATTACTTTTAGTAGTAGTTCATTTTCATTGCTATGCGTAGCATTTACTTGTATAAATATAATTAATGTATTCATTCTACTGTATTGAACATTTTAGTTTTTTCTAGATTTTGCCCATTTCAAAGAGTGCCATTATGAGGATTCTTGAATGTCTTTTGGTACATCATGCTTGCACCGCTTTGGGGAAGGTACGTAAAGTGGAGTGCCTGGGTACACAGGTTTAACTATGTACTCACATGCTTTACAAAGGAATTGGAAATTAACAAGATCATTTAAAATGTGTATGTTAATATGTAGGACCACATCCAGCCAAGACATTCTAGGAAAAAACAAAACAAAACAAAACACCACTACCATCAAAGTGGAAAGACACTACCAAGTATGACTTATTATGAAACTACACTAATTAAGACAGTGTGGTACTATTGCAAAGTCAAATAATGGAATATAACATGGTGTCCAGAACATCCTTTCCTTCCTTCTTTTCTTTTTCTTTCTTTCACTCGTTCATTCATTCTTTCCTTCTTTCTTTCTCTGTAGATGTTAATGTGTGTGTGTATATATACATTTGTATATTATATATAGATTTGATTTACAATAAAGATGACATTGTTGACAACTGTGGAAAGAATGGTCTTTTCACTACATGGTATGAGGTCAATATTTTATCCATATTGAAAAGAATAAATCTTAATCTGTGTCTCACACCATACACAAAATCAATTCCATGGTCCATCTGAGGTTTGCACTCTGTACCAGGTGTATACAGTTCATCAGAAAGAAATGAAGTTCCAAGGCTTAATCAGTTGCATATATCCTTTAATAAATTTTATTTTCATTTGTATTAAAATTTAAATTAGCACTCCTGGTGTTTTCTTTATCGAGACTAGTGGGGATGGTTAATGGGTATTTAAAAAGTAGAAAGAACGAATAACACCTATTATTTGATAGCACAACAGGGAGTCTATAGTCAATAATAACTGTACATTTTAAAATAACTTAAAGAGTATAGTGGGATTGTTTGCAATTCAATGGATAAATGCTTGAGGGGATGACTAACCCATTCTTCACGATGTGTTTCTTTCACATTGCATGTCTGTATCAAAATATCTCATGTACCCCATAAATATATACACATATTATATACTCATAAAAATTTAAAAAATAAAACAAAGCAGTAATAAAAAATCTTTATGTATATTGTGGAAAACCGATTTTCTTCTTCCTTTTTCCCTTCCTCCTTTACTTTCCACCTTCCCACCATTTGTTTTTTCATTCATCTAACAACATACATCAGATATCAGTGGTTACAAATCAGCAGCACACATGCCAATTATGTGAGTTATTTAAAATATTTATTTTATAGTTATTTAAAACAACTATGTTATAGTTATTTAAAATAACTATGAATAGATATTTTAAAATACTTTATGTTAAAAATAAATCCTGTTGCCAATGTAATTGTGAGAATTTACATGAGATCCAATTATGGGGCATCTCTTGAAAATTTGGCAGATCTGGCAACCTCAGGCCAACAGTATTCCATAGCAACAGTCTGCTGGATTTTGTGAAACACTTGCCAGCTTAAGACAGGGCAAACCTCTCAGGTTTACCTTAATCCTCACTGGGCCTTTCACTCATGTATATTTATTACCTGCCTGACCCCTGTAGGAATTTGCATTCAAGATTTCTATTACCATAAATGTTTGAATAGAGTAGTTAGACATAAAAACATGTTTCCAAAGAAATTATAGATGCACAAATATCAATATTGTTTTCTATTTATATACAGTTTTCAGTGTTCTACATATGGCAGCTAAAAAGATTCTTTCTTCTTCTTCTTTAGTTTTGGGCATAAATCCCTTCTTGTTTCCACAGGAACATTAGCTCAAATTTGCAGATACTGTGTGATACAGATAAAATTGTTGCATTTAAAACCATATGTCACACTGAACTGCTCAAGAGGCATCAAGCCTTTCTTACTTGCAGATCTTTAAAGATATGATTTTATGCTCAGTTAAGATGGAAAAGAGCATTAGGTTTGAAGATAAACCTATTTACTGTGGAAGCACTCGCCAAATTATTTCACCAAATTATTAGGTAGAGAGACATTAGTAAAGTATGTTAAAAGTGAACTTTTTCAACTTACATATGTCTTCCTCCATATTCATCAGCTGCCATTATTGTCTTGATAGTAGTTGCATACATAAGGATATGACAGACCTTGGTCCTATTTCTTTTACACATTTGTATTTACTTTTTAAAAGTTGTAATAAGGATCTCAATTCTTTAAGTGGCTATGAATCATTTAAAATTGTATGGGAACTGTTGCTCTATTTCAGGCCATCATTATATTATGGTGATAGAAAGGCATAAAACTCTATTACCATTTCATAGAGATAAAATAAATCAACTTGAGTAATACAAAATAAAGTAGTTCACAACCGTGAAAAGTCCTTCAGGAATAAGATGCATTTCAGCATTACTATTCTTCACTCCCGTACATATAACTTGTGCATCCTTTTCAGACACAGAGCACATAATGGAAGTACATGTCTTGTTTTAAGAAAATGTGACCCCTAGGGCCCTGTTCTCTTAAGAAGTATTTAATACGTCTCATGCAAATAGAAAGTTTAAATGACAAGCACACTGAATTCAGATCTCAGATTTACCAAATTGGCTTCACTCAGCTGTCTTACATGTGTATATAAATGTATACACACATACATTTTCTTCTTCATCAAGTGAATATTAAAAGCCAAGTAAGAAATAAAGAGGATTGGAAGTGATCAGAGAGAATATCAATGAAAAATTTCTTGGCTCAGAGGTGACCAGAACCCACAACCCCGGTACCACTTAGCCAATCTAAGTCTTGAAAACAAAGACAGTAACATTATGATAGTCTACACAGAATATTTACAATAGTAGTAAATAATCAGATTGGAGAGTCAGTTTGGGGCACATACACACATATCCAACATAAGGCCATTTTGGACTTAGGAGAACCTAAAGCTCAAATTGCTCCCATCACCGTTCACGGGGACCTTATTTTCAGTTTCTAATTTTACTCGGTTCTTTTCACTCCTACCTCCCACCCCTGGTCCATTTCCTCCCCTCTACCCTGTCCCAGGTGTTGATTTTGAGATCTACAGACTAAAGAGAAAACATGGCCTCTACTGTTCTCCCACACATCTATATATTTGCTTCTTCCATTGTCCCAGTGCACCAAATGAAATGGAAAAAGGGAGGTGGTACTGAAGCTGTAGAACTTTAGTCAGAAATCAAAAATCATAAGACAATTTTTACATGCTTCTCACAGTACATTTTCAGCCACTATTCCTTCCTCTGACATAAACTTGGTTTTGAGTCTTTTCCTCCAAGGTCTCCAGTCCCTCAACATACTAAATGTCCCTTCTCCAGTGAATTCCTTCTCTCTCCAGCAGGACATCCACCTTGAAAGTTGATCTTCCATACTCAATGGCCTTATTTCCTTCTCTAACACCCGACAGGTCCCCATCAGCTACTACTTTTTCTTGCTCTAAAAGTTTTCCCAAATTTACAACCTTGCTTTGCAATCTTCAGATCCCAGTCAGTAAATACATCACAAGTTTCAAACACAAAAGGTCATATGAAAGTTTCCTCTTATACTGGTCATACACTAATCCCAAATGAAATTCCTAATAAACCAGTTGTCAAACATTCAACTCTTGCTTGCAGGTCATCAGTGTTGTTGAGGAATTTTGTAATATAGTTTTAGAGTGGGACTTTACACGTTTATAACTGCCAGCTTTGTAAGAAATCCTCTGACCTGACCCCAGTTTTTTCTGTCCTCTCAAGCCCCTTCTTTAATTTTCTTGCTGTCAAACTTTAAATATAAGAGTGGTATGCGTGTGTGTGTGTGTGTGTGTGTGTGTGTGTGTGTGTGTGTGTAGAAGATAGGCAATAATCTGAATCCGGCCAGTTCTCTTTCCTGTATTCCCCAAATCAATGAAAATCTTCATTTTCAAATTCAACATTGCCATTTGGGTTGTGCTCTTTATTGCATTTCTATCTCCATGGAGACCATACAAATCCAGTGTTTCTATCTTATACTTAATTCTCTTTGCTAATTTATATGCTTCAGCTGGGAAATATACTCTGACCTTTTTTATCCCTAGCAAGTTCTCTTTAAATTTTCCTTTCTTTCCCTTAACCATACAACTTTTAAAAAGTATATAATAGATATTAACCATTTCCTTCCTTCCCCTTCTCTTCTCTTCAACCTCCCAATCTTTCTTTCCACATCCATATCCCCAGCAGCACCTCTGACTTTTATTAAAGCTCCAAGCTTGTGGCACTATCAACTTACTCGATATCTTCAACTGGAAATTTTATAGGAACCTCTAATTTAATATGTCTGAAACCAGATTTATTATCTTCCCTTTGCTAAAATAGTCTCTTTCTCTGCTATCTCTCAACCCACTTATAAACATCACTTAGAATGTTTTCTCTTTTTGATTCTTCATGTTCAATAAGTACTGAAAGAATTGTAGAGCAGGGGGTTAGTGTTCAGCTGTCCATGTAGCTAACATACCTAGGTAACCACAATGCATCATTAGACATTCAGGAATAACACAAGTGTAGACAGTCTATTTTTATTTGGGTGCTTTGTGTTCCTTGTTGTATCATCTTAAGAAAAGGAACTTGTAATAGCTGTGGATTTCCCTTCTAGATGAAACTCATTTGTGTTCACATTTCCATTTCAGAAAAGAGGAAGGCAGCACCAATTTTAATTAAAAATCTCAAGATATAAATTCACCTAGCCAGACGTTATTCCACAGAACGTTCTTTCTTAAAGATCATTATTTCCTAATTAACACACTGGGTATATGTCATATTTATCTAAATGGAGCTGCTGTTAAGAATGGGGTAAGACACATTCTTTTTGATAATCAATCTTATGCAAGTATGACCCTCCTTCAGTAAACTACACCTATTTTAAGTGTACAGTTCAATGAGTTTTGGCAGCTGTATACATCTGTGTGACCACCTTCATAATAAAGATATAGAACATTTTCATAAAACCAAAAAGTTTATCTGTGCCCCTTTGCATGAGGGGCCTTCATTCCTCCTTAACCGTAGAGAAAGTATTTATCTACATCTGTCATTTGCAATTTTTGGAATTTCATGTGAATTGAACCATAGCAATCAGCTCCTCTGGGTTATTTGCACAGTATGTTTTTAGAGACCCACTTGTTGCATGGATCTTCATTTTTGTTTCTGAGTAGTCTTCTGTCATATGAATATACTACAATTTGTTTATTGTGATGGACTACTTGTTTCTACTTTGGGGCTGGAAGTTAATGAATAAATTTCAAGAACATTCATGTACTTGTCTTTGTGTGGGTACATGGCTCCATTTCTCTTGGGTAAATACCTAGGAGTGAAGTGGTAGGGTTATACATTAAGATAAGGAGCTTAAAAACTGTTTTCCAAAGTGGTTGAAATTGGCTAGGCATGGTGGCTCACACCTGTAATCTCACCACTTTGGGAGGCCAAGGCAGGTGGATCACCTGAGGTCAAGAGTTCAAGACCAGCCTGGTCAACACGGTGAAACCCCATCTCTACTAAAATGCAAAAAAAAAAAAAAAAAAAAAAAAAAAAAAAAAAAAAAATTGGCCAGGCATGGTGACTCATGCCTGTAATGCCAGCACTTTGGGAGGCCAAGGCAAGCAGATCACAAGGTCAGGAGTTCAAGACCAGCCTGACCAACATGGTCTACTCTCATCTCTACTAAAAATGCAAAATTAGCCAGGTGTGGTGGCACCTGTAATCCCAGCTACTCAGGAGGCTAAGGCAGGAGAATTGCTTGAACCCAGGATGCGGACGTTGCAGTGAGCCAAGATTGTGCCATTGCACTCCAGCCTGGGTGACGGAGTGAGACTTGGGCTCAAAAAAATTTTACATATATATATATAGTTGAAACATTTCACATTTCCACCAACAGTGCTACTTCAGTGAAGTTGGTGATTGTGTTTTTCAAGTCTTCCATATCTAACTGACATTTATAACTACTTGTTTTATTAACTACTGAGAAAAAAGTATTGAAATAGCCAGCTATGACAGAGAGTTTGTCTATTGCTAATTTCAGTATGGTAAGATTTTTCTCCTGGTATGTTTTGAGGTTCTTTTCTATGGTACATACACATTCAAGGGTGTTACACCATCTTGATGAATTTACTCCATGATGAAATGTCCCTTTTTATTTCTGATAATACTCCTTTATCTGATATATGTTTTGATCAGTATTAGTATGGACATTCTAATTTTCTCTCTTGATTTGTACCTGCATGTTATATTAAACTACATATATCTTCATATTTTAAGTATTTTCTTATAGACAGCATATAGCTGTGTTTGCTTTTTAACCCAGTATAATAGCTAATGTTCTTTAATTAGACTGTTTAAATTCAATGTAATTTCTATATAGTTGGTATTATATAAATCCTCTTGATATTTTTCTATTTGTTTCATTTGTTCTTTATTCTTCTTTTTGTGTCTTCTTATAGACTATTTTTATTATTTTCTGTATCTATGTCATTTTAGTCAATATTTAGTCATTTGCATCTTTGATGAGTCTGCCTTCAAATAATATATCACTTCTATAACAATATAAGACCTTGAAACAGTAGATTTATATTTCCCTCCTCCTTTTTGACTTCCAATTATGTTGCTATAGTTGGACTGTCTCCTATATCTCAGGTCTCCGTTGAAACAACTGGAATAACTTAGCCCTATTTCATGTGCTCTATGCTTAGTCCCATGGTGGTGATAATTTTCCAGAAAAGCAAGTGGAATTGTTTAAGTCTTCTTGAACCAACATACACTTTTACTTGCATTCTTTTGGCCAGTGCAAATCATAGGGTCAAACCATGTTTAAGGGTTGGAGAAAGAGATACCCTCCTCCACCCCTGCAGTCTCTTGATGAGGAAAGCTGTATGACATTGCAAAAAGTTTGGATATGAAAAGCAGTGGGAAGTTTGGGCTATTTTTACAATTAATCTACTATATAAACTTTACCTATGTAAAATGATCTTATTTTTGGAAACTGACTAATGACTCAGATTACAGTGATCTGAAGTTTTCTCTGCTAGGCTTCACTAATCATGATGAGTCACTCTAGCATATGGACAATGGGAATGCTAGGGAATCTCATTAATCAGCCATCTATATCTGTCTCCTCAGGCCTCTGCCTATTACTGCCTCCATCTTCTTCATTGTTTTTTGTTTTGCCAGATCCTGTAAATATGTCACAACTTATGATGAAGCAAATACCATTTCATGAAATCTATCCTGAGTGCCTTGGAGAATACATTTTCATAGCATTTTGTACCATCACCCTTACGGCATTTATATTTTACCTTTCATTTTATTTGTTCTATTGTGTGATCCTCCCCTATGCCATATAATCCTTGAAGCCAAAATCATGTCCTTTCTACTTTGCATCTTCTTCAAGATTAACTCATAGCCTTTTACATAATAGTTGCACCATTGAATGAGCTAAGTGAGAAATAGATTAATGCATACATGCTGTGGCTGCTTTTCTAATGAGCAGAAAGAAAAACTTTAATGGTAATTTAAATCAAGACTATAAATATTAATAGCAATCATTTATTATATTCTACGTCCAAATACTGTTCTTAAAATTTTAAAAACATTATTAAGGAAAAAACAAGTAATTCTTCATTGTTGTCTACCTGTTAACTTCAGTCAATATTAAAAAATTTCAGATGGGAGGCTGAGGCAGGAGAATGGCGTGAACCTGGGAGGTGGAGCTTGCAGTGAGCTGAGATCCGGCCACTGCACTCCAGCCTGGGCAACAGAGAGAGACTCCGTCTCAAAAAAAAAAAAAAAAAATTCAGCCAATGCCTGCTCTGCTGCCTAATCAGTTTGGGGGAGAAGGAAAACAACAGATCTTCAGAGACAGAGATTAAATTCAAATCTCTCACTCCTATTTCTGAAGTGTTATTCATCCTGAGATTCTTTCCAAAAGCTGACCAATATTAACTCAATATTAAAAGAAATAAAAGAGAGGGAGAGGGTCTGACACATAATAGGGACTTGTTCCTTGTTCACTTAATTCTATTCTGTCAGAATGCAGGTCTGCTTTAACAGAAATTACTGTAGAACACAAGTGGGCTCTTGTACCTTTACAGAGGTGGCTTGGAAAGAAGATGAACATGAAGGAGAAAAGAGAAATTTGGTTTTTGTTTACCTTAACTATCTTTTCACTTCACTCTAGCTTATTGGAGAGAAGTTTTATAGGTATCAGAAGAGTTGAGGATCACCATGGAATAATATCCCACCATCCGCAAAAGGAAGTGGACTCTCTTCCCCTTCAGCCTTTGCAATTAAGGGCTGCATCCTCGACAGGATATACTGGGGAAAGTTTTACCATTGCCTCCTCCCCTTTCAGAGAGGCTGATGACCCATGCCCAGTGCTCATAAATAGTTCATTCACATCCTGCTTCTGTTCCAGTCGTTTCTTTTCTCCTTTTGGTTGCTACAACTGTTCTATCTTTGAGATTTGTCACTCTTCAAATGTCCCAGAATTTCCCACCTCCAAAATTATTAAGAGATATTTCAGATCTGAGAGTTCCTTATACCAAAAATGCCACTTTGGACCACAGCAAATACATAGTTTTCCCCATAGCACCACAAAAAAAAATCTGAAGATATTAGAAAAGAGAGAAGGCTAGAGGACACTGGATAAAGAGTGGGTGTAGTAGGCAAAACATTGCCCCTCTTCCCCCCAAACATTGTCCTCTAATTCCTGAAACTTGTGGATATGTTACCTTAAACTTAGCTCTTTTTCCAGGTAAGTTAAGGTCCCTGAGATGAAAACATTTTCCTGAATTGTACCGTTGGGCCCAACCTAATCACCTCTCCTGCTTGAGGTGAGAGAGAGATGTGAGAATGGAAGAAATATCAGGGAGATGTATTGTGTTGTTGGCTTTGAAAATCGAGGAAGGGACCACTAGCCAAGAAATGCAGACATTCCCTTGAAGGTGAAAAATGCAAGGAATCAGATTCTGCCTACAGAAGCCTCCTCTAACCATTCTTGGAGAATGAAATTTTCTCTTCAAGGTAAAATTATTTAACCAGAGGTTTTCTTTTCCCTCCATAATGTTGTGTGTCTGTGCCTATGCATACCTGAGACTAAAAAAAAAAAAAAATAGAATTAAGAGAAACAGGTGGGATAGGTAGGTAATACCAGAAAGCTTCAAATCTCTATTGCTATCCTTGCCACAACAATCTGGCAATTGCCTGCTGGATGGAAGTTATGTTGCTATGTACTGAAGATACATAAAATTAAACATTTGGCCTCTGCTCTCAATAAACTATTATATGATGTTTTGATTAACTTAATATTTTTCTGAATATTGCTTTTAGGAGGAACTCATAAATGACCTGAAAAAGTTTATCTCTTTTATGTTTTACAATGGTACCTGATTTTCCCCGTGGGCTCTGAAAAGCAATAAATCATCAAAGTAGAAATTTTATTTCCTGTCCTGTACCTACTAAGGCAAAATTTCTAAATTATACATTTTAGGATGATCTAACAGAAACTACAACAGCAAAGGGATTGACACCAGCAGAAGGTCACAATCCCTTGAGTTCTGGTTAATGGAGACCATATTGTGCATTTATTATCAATTGAACAATGGTATAGAAGGCCATTCACAAATGTTAGTTATGTAGAGATAGAGGAAATAAGGAGAAAAAGAAACTTTATTGGACATATTAATGAAAACTGGCCCTTCAATGGAGCAGATGATCTAAAATCAAACCAATCTCTGATACTTTGTAGTGGTGTGATATTGAGAAAATTCCTTAACTCCTATGACCTTACATTTTCTTAATTTTAAAAACATGTATAATAAAATTCTGAATCGCAGAAATTTTATCAGTATTATATGAGTAAAAGATTTTAAAAGCACCTACTGATATGTTTGGTACATTTAATATTAATTAATGATCTTTTACTCAATCTTTCGTTTGTTCAAAACCCACTTAGCATTTGCAAATACAGTGACACAATCCTTGAATATAATGACTCTGTACACCTAAGAACTGCTGATTTCCAAATTTTGAGATTTGCAAATGGATTCACCAATCTGCCAAGATCTGCACGAAATGTTTCAACAGAGCAATTATAAGTTAACTCTCTCTTTTGTTTCATGCTTCATTTTTAGATGTTTCATAACCAACTCCTTTGGAAAGAAAAAAGTATCTAGCACATCAGCAATTTTCAGGCACATTAGGATTTGAACAGCTGAATGACAGTATCTCCTGGAGGAAAGATTTTCTACTCGCAGAACCTGAGATGAGAATCATCTGTCCCAGTTTTACATATTAAAAAGAAAATAAGAAACTCCAGTGCCTTTTCTGCCAGTATTTTTTCTGATGTTTAAATTCTGATACAAATATTCAAGTTCAATGCAATCCCATCATGAGCATGTGTGTGTGTATGAATGAATATGTATACATATATATGATAGACTCCTGACAATCAAAATAATGTTTTACAGGCAAGACTTCTTTAAATTATAAAGCTACTAAAATGCATTTAGCTTGCTTTGTGAGAAAGCTAACCCTTTGTCTGTAATTCCCAACCCCGGATGCAAAATACAATGACCTATGCTGATTTTATTTATTTTTTTAATCCTATATCTAGAAGTTTCTCATTCTGATTCAATTGGTCTGGGATGGGGCCCAGACTACATTGGGGTAGTTAAAAAGTTTCTTGGGTGATTTTAACAAGTACAAAGTTGAGAAATAATGCCCTGCACCAGTGATTAGTGGCACACGGCCGTGGTAGTACATTACAATCACCTGGGGGAGCTTTTAAAATACTGATGCCCAGGGCATACCCCAGATTTATTAAATAATAAGAGAGGAGAACCACAGGCATCAATATTTATTTTTGGTTTTATTATTTTATTTTATTTTATTATTATG
>NW_016824245.1:1568959-1571922 GCF_001698545.2 Rhinopithecus bieti
CTTTGTTTACCTACTTAAGCCTCAGCAATGGCGGGCGCCCTTCCCCCAGCCTAGCTGCTGTCTTGCCGTTAGATCGCAGACTGTTGTGCTAGCAATGAGGGAGGCTCTGTGGGCGGGGGACCCTCCCGGCCAGGTGTGGGATATAATCTCCTGGTGTGCCCGTTTGCTAAGACCCTTGGTAAAGCGCAGTATTGGGGTGGGAGTTATCCAATTTTCCAGGTGTTGTGTGTCTCAGTTCCCCTGGCTAGGAAAAGGGATTCCCTTCCCCTTTGCACTTCCCAGGTGCCTCGCTCTGCTTCAGCTCTCACTGGTCGGGCTGCAGCAGCTGACCAGCACCAATTGTCCAGCACTCCCTAATGAGATGACCCCAGTACCTCAGTTGAAAATGCAGAAATCACCTGTCTTCTGTGTCGCTCGCGCTGGAAGCTGGAGACTGAAGCTGTTCCTATTCGGCCATCTTGCTCCACCCCCCCAGGCATCAATATTTTTAAAGCTCCCTGGCATGTCCTACCTGGGTTGAGAGACACTGCATGTGCTGTGCCAGTGGTGTAATGATTATGATGTATATTAGGCATCAAATGATTCATTATGCCACCTTATATCTCAACTCACTGCAGCTGGGACTCATATTAGACACCTCATCTTTGTTTCACATATAGAATTAACAAAATGAATTTCAGGTTCTATCATACCTTTACTAAGATGAACATTGTTTCAGTGATCAAAGAATTGCCTCTAGTGTTTCTTACATATTGGCTTTCCCAATATTTTGAGAACTAATAGTCTACTCTGAGCAAATATTAATATCATTCCATGTGAGTAAATTTCATCCTGGAATTGACTGTGGGCAATTCATGATTTCATGAGCATTGGGGTCTCTATTCCTTCGCTGGAAATTTTGATACCACCGATATATGTTACATTTTAGGCACATTTAACTGTGCAGCCGGTGTTGGGTTAGACGCTACCCTTCATGCTCATGACTCGTTAATATCCGCTAATTTCAGAAGATCTTTTGAATATCGTAGAGAAGTGTAGGTCTATGTTACTCATCAACATTTTTCTAAAGCTCATCATGCTCCAACATTAGAGAAGTTTCAAGAAAGCTTCATCTTACTATTGACACCTTGATATGACCTGTCCTCAAAGAAGAACTGTCATTTTTGTGATCAGCATCTTTCCTCAAACAGCAATGGAAACATTGGTCTGGAATTATTGAGTCATTTTACTTAGTGACAATTATGGTAGTCTATAGATACTAGAGATTGTTATGCATTTATTACATGATCTTTACTTAGAACCATTTTTACACGATCTTTGTTGGCTCTCTTGTAAATCTGTTTCAGAGCAGGATCCTCAGGCAGCTGTATTTGAAATGAAGCTTTGTTAGATGAGAAATCAAATTCACAATCCTTCTGTGGTTTTGTTGCAAGAGCTCCATCTGGAAATGGACCAGCCCTTACTGCCTCAGCATATGTCCCAGGGACTACATTCTCCCAATAATTGAACACTTTGATTCCAAATACAGCACAGTTTTCTCTCTCCATGCTGTTATTCACCTATCTCTGAGCATGCAAATTTCAGGAAGCTAAAGGGAGTGTGGAAAGACATAATGAAGAAATAAAAAAAATCCTCATCATAATTAAGTGATGCTGAAATACTTTTATAGTTTGTATTCTGCCTAGGAGTTTAAAGGGTTTTTACTTAGTTCTGACTTTGCTCACCTGTAAACCAACCGAGTTCCCCTCCATTTCCCCGCAGACTGGCATTTTAGTGTTACAAACCAACCTTCTGTCATTACCCAATGGACTTCATCAAAAGACAGGGACCTTTTTCATTACAAAGCTCCTGGGTGTAATAAAATGGCTTACATTGTTTAAGGGAAAAGGGGGACAAGAAACTAATATTTTCATTCTAGAACCTACACACACACACACACACACACACACACACACACACACACCCCTGTATATCCACAATCCAGATGGCTATGGTGCCCTGGATGGGGAAGAAATAATCCACTTACTGCTTCTTTTGCTTTTTATATGGACTACCACGAATGGCCAATCCTGACCCTCAGGGACTGCTCTTTAAGTGTTCTTACAAATGAAACAGAATTGGAAGTGTTAGTTTCTAGACCATGTCCATGTCACCACAGGTGGAAACACAATAGTTAAACTAGGATGGACAGAAACTAAGGAGTCAATCAACTTTAACCTGGATTGGCATCCAATATGGAGGATTTCCATAATAATAACAGGATATAGTTCTCTTTAGGCTTCCCTTTATCCTTATCTCTGATATATTAGATTCTTACATATTCTCTGTTTTTAACTGAAACAGCCTGCTGCTAAAGCCTTCAGACTACTCTAATTCTGGAAGACTAATTTCAGACTACTCTGCCTCCTCACAGAGGGAATGAAAGTCAGGGAGAGATTCTAAAGCCATAATCCTGAAAAGACAGTTCTGCTTGCAGATCTAGGGCTTTCATTTAAAAGAATGACTCAAAAGGCCATTTCTAGGCTCATGAATCTCAAAGTCAATGTCGATGAGTATTATCTCAGACACTTATAAGAAATGCATACCTTCAAGCCCCTTTTTTCTGATTTGGAAGTTCTGAGTTCAGGTTTGGGGCCAGGGGATCTGATATTTCACCGCATATGATCCTGACGTAGTTGTGTGGAATACACAATACGAGTCACTAAACTAAACTACAAGAGACTTGAGAATACAGAAATAGGAAGTTTCTTAGATTTTTCTTGAGATGTGGATTTTAAGGTATATTGTTATATTTTCTCTTAGTTTATTTTAAATACCAGGTAACCCTGAGACACTCTGAGACCTGAAAGTCATATAAAATTATGTCTAATTTAGTGTGCCTGAGTACATGAATTGGTTCAGACTAGCTAATGAGGACACATTCATTCATTTGGCAAATAAACTTTTTTTTTTTTTTTTTTTTT
>NW_016824245.1:1576356-1681024 GCF_001698545.2 Rhinopithecus bieti
GTCTTGCTCTGTTACCCAGGCTAGAGTGCAGTGGCATGAACACAGCTCACTGCAGCCTTGACCCCCTGGGCTCAAGCAATCCTCCTGCCTCAGACTCCCAAGTAGTTGAGACCAGAAGCGTATGCCATCACACCCAGCTAAATTTTTTTTCTTAATTTTTTTATTTTCATGGAGAGAGGGTCTTGCTGTGTTGCCCAGGCTGGTCTTGAAATCCTGGGCTCAAGCAATCCTCCTGCCTTGGCCTCCCAAAGTGTTGGGATTACAGGCATGAGCCGCTGTGCCTGGCCTAGTTGAATTCTTGCTCAGCTAAGAATTGTGCAAGGTACTGGTGGCACAAAGGCAAATGAAATGCAGTTCTTGCCCCTTGAGGAGTTCATTTTAGTGGAAGAAACAGTGATATAAATTAATTAAATACAGTGATATGAAAAAGTGTTATCGGTGCACGTATGACAATATAATTTACTCTGCAAGGGAAGATTTAACAGAGACAATTGGAGCTGAGCTTTGTTTTCAACTATTGCTAGGAAATTGCAAGACACAGAAGAGAAGAAAAAATTTGAGAAACAGGAAAAAAATGTCATACAAAGGCAAGGAAGTAAGAAATAGCCTTTTGTATTCTAGACATGCTACAAAGTTCAAAAGTTTAGAAAGATGCACTAGTGATGGGGAACGGCAGGAAATAAGGTGGGCAGGAGAGATCCTTGAGACTATGCTACACAAAATGCTATGTATGCTTTTTGTGTATGATAAAATGAGGACCATTATGAGAGAAAATAGACACCTAAATAAATGAAGGAATGCACTACACTCATAGATGGAAAGACTCCATATTTTAAACATAAACATTTTAAATTGAAGCATAAATATAAAACAATCAGAATTAATATTTGATTAATATTTGATTAGTTTTGTGAAAGTTGGTAAACCTATCCTAAAATTTGTGTACAAATTATAAAGTCAAAAAATAGCCAAGATAGGCCAGGCACGGTGGTTCACGCCTGTAATCCCAGCACTTTGTGAGGCCAAGACGGGTGGATCAGCTGAGGCCAGGAGTTCACGACCAGCCTGGCCAACATGGTGAAACCCCATCTCTACTAAAAACACAAAAAGTTAGCTGGGTGTGGTGGCTGGCACCCATAATCCCAGCTACTTGTGAGACTGAGGCAGGAGAATTGTTTGATCCCAGGAGCCGGAGGTTGCAATGAGCCGAGATCAGGCCATTGCAGTCCAGCCTGGGCAACAGAGCAAAACTCCGTCTCAGGAAAAAAAAAGAAAGAAAAAATAGTCAAGATAATTTTGAAGAAACAGAACAAAGTTAGAGGTCTTACTCTGAAATCTTGTGACTCACTATAAAGCTATAATGATTCGGGCAGCATGGTATTATTATCACGGTAACTAAATAGATCAATGGAATAAATATTAATAGAATAAAGAATATTAATAAAGAAATGCACTCAAATATGCAATAATCAGTTTATAAAGAGATACCACTATACTACAGTGAAAAAAAGATAGCCTTTTCAATAAACAGCATTAGGCTCATTGAATATCTATATGGAAAAAACATAAATTTTATCCATACCTCACACCGTGCACAAAAATTAATTCCAGATGGTCCACAGATCAAAAAGTTAAAGGTAATTTTCTTTTTGAGACAGGATTTTGCTCTGTCACCCAGGCTGGAGTGTAGTGGTGCCATCTCGGCTCACTGCAACCTCAGCCCCCTAGGCTCAGGCAATTCTCTCACTTCCGCCTCCTGGGACTGTCGGCACGCACCATCACACCCAGTTAATTTTTTGTATTTTTTGCAGAGATGGGGTTTTGCCATTTGCCAAGGGTGGTCTTAAACTCCTGGGCTCAAGTGATCCGGTCGCCTCGGACTCCCAAAGTGCTGGAACTACAGGAGTGAGCCATAGCACCCAGCCAGTTAAAGGTAAATTAATAACCATTCTAGAAAATAGCATCTATGCAGAGATTTTTTTAAAAGAAAAACTAACCAAAATGAAAAGCCTTGAAAAATTGGATCATATGAACATGAAAAGCCTATGTTTATCAAAACACTCTTAAGAGTAATAAGGCAGGGTACAGAGTAAAAAATTCTTGCCATGCATATGTCGAGAATGGAATCATGTGCAAAATATGTAAAGAACTTCTACCAAAAAATCAAGTCAAAGCAACCAACCAACTTTTAAAAAATGTTCAAAATGTTTGAAAGGGCATTTCATCAAAAAAGATATTCAAATCATCAATAAACATATAAAAATAGAGCCAATCTCATTAGTCAGCACGGAGTATAATTTAAATCCAACGAATAAAACTATATGCTCACTAAATGCTAAAATTGAACACACTAACAACACAAACTGCTACCAAGATTTGAATTAAGCGACACTCCTATATACTGTTACAAGAAACCAAAAAACGCTATAACCACTTAGGAAAAGCATTTAGCAGTATTTATAAATATGAACATTTCTACAACCCAACATTTGCCTTCCTAGGGACATAGCTAATAAAACTGCATATATATTTAACCCAAAGATAAGTAAAATATGTTCACAATGCACTCTTTACAATAGCCTAAAACTGAAAAATTCAAATGTCTATCAATGGCAGACTAGATAAATTAACTGTAGCATATCCACACAATGGGAATCGTATATAACAACAAGAATGAACAAAGTACTGCTATACATAACATAAACATCAACTTTATAGTAGAGCAAAAGAAAACAGACACAAGTAAATTGTAGCATTATTCCATTTATGTAAAGTTCAAAAACTGAAAAAGCTAATTGGTAACAATAGAAGTCCTATGAGTGGTTACTTCCGGGAAGAGAAAAAGCAAGAGGTTTTGGGGAATGCTAGTGTTCTTTTTTATGTGTGGTGGTTACACATAAAAGTTACAAGTGTGTTCATTTTTTTGAAAATTCACTAAACTCTACACTTACGATTTGTGCAGACTTCTGTCAGTTATAATTTAATAAAATTCACATTAAACACTTTTTGCAGTAATTTAATTAGAATGGAGGAAGCATGTCATTTTCTCAGATGGGACATGGCTTTTTCTAGCATTATGTTGAAAGGAAACTTTTTTCTTGCTGTATTTTGTTTTCTCTTGGACATGTTTTAAAAAACAAATCTTGAAGTGATTTGCCTTAAAAAAGAGAGATTATCACACAAGTGCAGAAAATAGATGATGAGAGCCTAAATTGTGTGGAGAGAGGGACATGAGGCAGATTAGAAGCAATGTTTCAGAGATAGAAATCGCAGGATTTGAAGTTCAATTATCTGTAGGATGATGGAAGAGGAAGATAAAAGTCACCCTAAAGTTTCTAGCTTGATAGATTTGAATGATTATGCAGTTGGATCTAATGAGTCTTTTTTAAAAAAATGTTGGACATGTTTGTGGTATTAGAGAGTTATCTGAATGGACATATTTTTATGCAAATTGAAAATATAGATCTGGAACTTAGTGAAAAGAACAAGAGTAGAAATATAAATCTGGGTCTCTTCAAATGTGTTTTATGTCTTGAATGTACATTTTATGGCTAAAGCCTTGAAAATAGATGCAATATCTACTTCATTATCCTGGGGAAATGTGTAGTATAAAGAAAGAGGAGAATAACTGACAGAGGTGGAAAGTGAAGTGAAGAAGGAGATTTCAAGCAAGGAGCCCATTTGCAATCCATCTTAACTACTTATATTTTAAGTATTCCCAACATGTCTCAATACTCAGTTGACCTAGGTAATTATTACACTCTCTTGTTGTCCTCTGGTATTTATTTTCTAAATATAAAAATTATTAAAAACATTACAAATAGTACCTGGTGTTCCACAAAACTTAATTTATCACTAACTTCTGAACTGTAGTGTTACCAGAGAACAGTATTATATTAAATCTGTTATAATTATAGTTATTTCAGGAATATTTTACAACTTAAGTAAAACTGATGTTAACTTATCATATTTACAGCCTCACAAGGGAATTTCAGAGGTCTGAATCAGATATTTGTAATAATTTCCTGAAAATGGATATTTTTTAGAAGAACCACATTTTAAACCAGCATTGATCATGAAATATTTCCAGGTTTGAATAAGATGACCAACACATAATTATAAAACTATCTTAGTTGCTAAAAATATCATAGTTATTTTTAATTCTAGTGATCCATTTCAATGTACTGGCAATCACAACACATCCTCTGAATCCATACTAATAATTCCTAGAGTGAGAGAAACACATTGTACTCCCTTTTGGTAAATCTATTGTTGTGACTGAGTATTGTTATGTAGCCAATCACCCCCAAAACTTAGTAGCTTAAAACAGTACTGTAAACTAGTTCAGCCATTGTGGAAAACAGTGTGGCGATTCCTCAAGGATCTAGAACTAGAAATACCATTTAACCCAGCCATCCAATTAGTGGGTATATACCCAAAGGATTATAAATCATGCTGCTATAAAGACACATGCACATGTATGTTTATTGCAGCTCGAGTCATAATAGCAAAGACTTGTGAATCAACCCAAATTGTCCATCTGTGACAGACTGGGATTAAGAAAATGTGGCACATATACACCATGGAATACTATGCAGCCATAAAAAAGGATGAGATCGTCCTTTGCAGGGACATGGATGCAGCTGGAAACCATCATTCTTCAGCAAACTATTGCAAGAACAGAAAACCAAAATACATATGTTCTCACTCAATAGGTGGGAATTGAAACAATGAGATCACTTGGACACAGAAAGAGGAACATCACACACTGGCCCTATTGTGGGGGAAATGGGAGGGAGGAGGGATAAGCATTGAGGAGATATACCTAGATGTAAAATGACGAGTTAATGGGTGCAGCACACCAACATGGCTCGTGTATACATATGTAACAAACCTGTACGTTGTGCACATGTACCCTAGAACTTAAAGTATAATAAAAAATTTTTAAAAGAAACAGTCCTTATTTGATTATATGACACAGTCTAGGGGTTAGGAATGCTGGCAGTGCCCAGCAGGGCAACTCTTCTGCCCCCTGTGGCATTAACTGAGGCACATTAGTGGAATTCAGCTAGCGGTTGGACTACATAGAGGGCTGAAGAAGATGTCACTCACATGTTTGGCATCTTGGCAGGGGTGGCTCGAGGTATGGGCTCAATGTGACCAGCAACTGAAGCAGCTGCAAGTGACCCTTCTCTCCATCATGGTGGTCTTAGAGTAATCAGACTTCTTACACGGTGTTTCAGGGTTCCTGGAGACAGCATTCTTAGAGAAAAGAAGGGAACATTGCTAATTTCTTAAGACCTGAGCCTGAGCCAGTACAGCATTGTTTTGGCAGCTATCATTTTGTTAAACAGTCACAGAAACCATTCAGATTGAAGAAGAAGGGTATAGATCCTAACTCTTGATGGGAGGAATATCAAATAATTTGAAGTTTTCTTTAATTCACTACACAAATGTAATAATAATTCATTTATGATACTGTTTACTAAATGTTTTGTGTATACCAACATAGATTTTAAAATAAAAGCAAACCTAAAAATAGTCCAGTTTAATAAAGTACATTAATTAGTCTCTTTTTAAAAAGACAGATGATGGGCCGGGCGCGGTGGCTCAAGCCTGTAATCCCAGCACTTTGGGAGGCCGAGGCAGGCGGATCACGAGGTCAGGAGATCGAGACCATCCTGGCTAACACGGTGAAACCCCGTCTCTACTAAAAAATACAAAAAACTAGCCGGGTGAGTTGGCGGGCGCCTGTAGTCCCAGCTACTCGGGAGGCTGAGGCAGGAGAATGGCGTAAACCCGGGAGGCAGAGCTTACAGTGAGCTGAGATCCGGCCACTGCACTCCAGCCTGGGCCACAGAGTGAGACTCCGTCTCAAAAAAAAAAAAAAAAAAAAAAAAAAAAAAAAGACAGATGATGTATACAAATCTGAACCTGGTAATATCTGGAATGAAAATTTCAGAATAAAAATGAAATAGAAAATTCTGAATATTTATAGATGGTATTAAATAAGAGATACGGTGAAAGCAGAGAAAGACTGAAAATTAACTCAATTATTTTGATGCCTTGATTTACTGGAAATAAATTTAGACTCTTCCACTTAGAGAATAAATATGATCCTTGATTCTTTTCTCTAGTAACCATTAAAAGTAATACATATTAAAATTTTTCTACATGGTTACATTTCCATGTATTTGGTTTTAATGCATAAATGTCAGGAAAAAGAAACTTACTACAACTGCGTTCCTCTTGTATGCTAGGCTTTATGTTAAGTGCACTATTTATATAACTAATTTAATCCTCAAACTAATCTTTGAGTTAGACATTGTAACCCTCATTTTATGGATGAGGAGACTGAGGTTTAAATAAGTTATATATAAATACACACATACAACTATATACATGCTCTGATATTATATATAAAGTATGTTGCATTATGTGTATATATATAATACACGTTCATAATATAATAGGTATATATGTGTGTTTATAATACATAATATGCACATACTATATATATTTATCATTAGTCACATAATATATATAGTATATAGTATAATATTATATATGTTCATATGTATTTTGGAGTGGAGGTACATTTTTCAGACCATAAGCCCTCTTTCTGTTTCTTAGGCTAGGAATTAAGTACCATGGCAGTCTGTGGGATGTAGCATCCTGCTTCATATAGGGCAGCATGCAAAGATAGCTTTTAAATTATGACATGTTCTTATGTATACTGCAGGTAAGCTTTCTGAATGTCTCTTCTTTAAGCATAAACAAAATTGAATGCATATTAATTATAATCAGCAGTCTTCACTGTAGATATGACAGATAGAATATTTTCAAACTGGGGTTTCAAAACAAAATCTGTACCACACCATAGTTTGAGTTCCAATACGCATTGTTTTTCTCCAGGCGATCAACCACACTGAGCTGGCAGCTAAAAAAAGTGGAGATCACCATGATGTGACTGGGCAGGGCAGGACTAGTGCTGGCGGGATGCACAGGTCTGGTTTTCAATCATCTTAATAGCACCCTACCGAGCCAGAGCACAAAGAACCTGATTGGTATTTGTCTGATGCTGATTAGAGATATTTGTGCAAGACCTTCATTTGCATTAATCTTTAGAAGTGACCTGCCTAAAAGGAGCGGCTGGGGATTCTGGATTCAGACATGCTTCTATATGTTGGGAAAGAATGTCATGGAAAATAAAAAAGAGATAGGTTCACTTCTCCCCTTACTATAGAAATGCTCCAAAGCCTGTAGAAATTTACAGATAAGAATGAAATTTTGCTTCATTACTTATTTCAATTGGGTAGAAGCCAAGTTGAGACTAAGAAATACAAACTATTTCTCTGTACAGAGAGCAGTCTTCTGAGAACATCCACAGAAGAAAGGATGGGTCTGGATCTTAGTCACTAGATTGTGAACTCTTAACTAACTGAAACAATCTAAATTCATTTTACATGACACACAAGTCATAGTTTGGGTTCCCTCCAGAAGTATACACTTACACAAGGATTCAGATCTACAGTGAGTTGAATGGCATTCTCCTCCAAAAGACACATCCACTCAGAACCTGTGAATGTGACCTTATTTGGAAAAAGAGCCTTTGAGATGTAATTAAGCTAAGGTTCTTGAAACGAGATCATCCTTAATTAGGGGATCCTAAGTCCAATGACAATTTCCCTTAGAAAATGGGGACAGAAGGATCTTCGACTATAGGAGAGGAGAAGGCAATGTGATGATGGAAGCAGAGACTGAAGTTACCCTGGCCCAAGCCAAGCTATCTGTGAAGGCACTAGCAGCTGGAAGAGGTAAGCAAGGATGCTCCTGTAAAGCTGGCAAAAGGATTTCTGGCCTCTAGAACTGTAGAAGAATACATTTTTGTTGTGTCAATTTCTCATGGCCACCACAGAAAACTAAAGTAAGTAGTTTACCAATAAGGTAAAGGAAAACAGGGGTTGGGGAATCGGAAAGTGGCACAGCAACGAGGAAGCAAGCAATAGAGATGGTTACCTAGCCAGCAATGTAAGAAGATGGATGCTGGGGAAAGGCTGGGAGGTGGCATAAAATGCATGCCTCAGAGTTAATGGATCTGAGGAGAAGGGAACTGGGGAATTTATACCCTTATTCCAGTTAGCCATTGACCGAGGGCTATTCTCTGGGGGTGTTATTTCTCCAGAACTTTCAGCTTTTCGTATGAACAGCAAAGTTCACTCCAGCAGCAAGAGAGTGAGCCCACAAAAAGAAGCACAGGTACATCAGTTGGAGATCTTGCGATGGTGGTATGTTTCATTAATAACTCTGTTACCTTGGGTGAAGTACAGTAAGACCATGCATAGATCAAGAGAGGCTAATTGGAAAGAGTTGTAGTTTTATGCCCACACAATTTTCTTGGCAGAAGACAGACACCCCCCAACCTCACTACCTCTAACAAAAGACTACTCAGGGGAAGCACCAGGGTCAGTCCTGAGGCAGAGGGAGAAAGCAGAACTGTGGGCAAGCATGCTGGTTTCCAAGGGAAGGAATGGGCAAGAGAGGGTAACTGAGTTTAGGATTGGCTACTCTGAATAAGTTCAGCAAGCACTGGTGCACAGGGGCTCTCTTTAGTTGTCTGGTACCTGGCCCTTAGGTGCTTAGGAAAAGGGGATCATGGGCTGAGTCTGAGAATTCCATAATGGAGGTGACTGGGGTATAGACTTAATTTGGCTGATCAAGAAGATGAATTCACTGACTTTTATCCAGGGCCTCAGAACTGAGTAAAGATGGCATTTAAAAAACCATACTAAAAATTATACAGGTCTGATGAAAGAAATCAAAGAATAAATAAATGGAGAGATA
Source organism: Rhinopithecus bieti (assembly GCF_001698545.2). Lineage (NCBI taxonomy): Eukaryota > Metazoa > Chordata > Mammalia > Primates > Cercopithecidae > Rhinopithecus > Rhinopithecus bieti. The sequence continues at coordinate 1,585,201 of NW_016824245.1, forward strand.
TTTCATGCTCATGAATAGGAAGACTCAATGTTGCCAGGTCATTTTTTCCCCACTTGGTTTATAAATTCAATGCAATCCCAATCAAAACCCCAGCAAGTTATTTCGTGAATATCAATAAATTGATTCTAAAGTTTATATAGATAGGCAAAAGACCCAGAATACACAATATTGAAGGAGAAGAACAAAGTTGGAAGACTGATACTACCTGGTTTCAAGATTGACTATAAAACTACAGTAATCAAGACAGTGTGACACTGGTAAAAGAAGAGACAAATAGATTGATGGAGGAGAAGAGAGAGCCTAGAAATAGACCCACACAAATTTAGGCAACTGATCTTTGAAAAGGGAGCAAAAGCAATACAATAGAGAAGAGGTGATCTTTTCAACATGGTGCTGGAAGAAGTGTACAATAACATGCAAAAAACAAATGAATCTAGGCACAAACCTTCAACCTTCACAAAAATAAACTTGAAACAGATCACCAACTTAAATGTAAAATGCAAAACTCTAAAACTTCTAGAAGATAACATAGGAGAAAATCTAGGTGACCTTAGTATTGGGGATAACTTTCAAGATAAAACACCAAAGTCACAATCCATGAAATAAAGAACTGATAAGCTAGAAATCATTAATATTAAAAATTCTAGAGATTATGGTGCAGGAGGGCACTCTACACTCCACATGCAGGGAGATTCTCCAGGCCTCTGGAGCACCAACTCTCCTGGATTAGGGGTTTAGGCTGTCCTGCTTCCCCTGTACAAGAACTGGGAGCTGAGGGAGTTTCCCAGCTTCACATCTAGACATGCTTCTGAGTGCTTTGTGGATGCCTACTGAATTATCCCTTAGAGCTGATGCTGATGCTTGTGCCTGCCATTAGGGGACCTGTAGGCAGACCTGCCTTACATGTCCCCATCTATTTTGCCCCTCGTCTCCTCAGGGCTGGGCAGAGAGCTCAGGCCATGTGCACTTCATGGATCAGTCCATTGTCTGAAGTAACAGAGAGCTTCTCCCAGTAAACAAGGATCAGGTGTATATCCAGCCACAATGGCCACAGCAAGCACTTACTGTTAAGTGCCATTTACTGGCTTACAGGTGTAACACGGCCCAATAAAGAACCTGCCAATAGAAGTACATATGTCTATAGAAGCAAAACCAAAAGACATTACCCAGCATTCTCTACAGTCTCAGCCCCTAGGGAGGAAGGGAAAGAAAAAGGAAAAGAAAAAATTATAAAAAGAAATAAAAGAGGAAGAAAAAAGAACAATAATATTATGTGGAAATAAAGAAAAAGAAAATTCCTATGTGCATAAAATAATTACAAAACTAGAAGTGTCAGTGTCTCCAGATGAGAAGGTACCAGTGCAAAAATTATGGCACTATGAAAAATCTGAATGTAGTGACACCACCAAAAGATCACATTTGCTATCCAGAAATGCTCCCTAACCAAAATGGAAACTCAGAAATGACAAAAAGGTAAAAAATTCAAAGCACAGACTGCAATGAAGCTGAATGAGATGCAAGGTAACGTTGAAAATTGATATGAAGAAACTTTTAAAGCAATCCAGGAAACACAGGAAGAGATAAACATTTTTAAAAGAAATCAATCAGAGCTTCTGGAATTGAAAAATTTGCCTAAGGAATTTCAAAATGCAATTGAAGGCCAGGCACGGTGGCACACACCTGTAATCCCAGAACTTTGGCAGGTCAAGGCACAGTGAGCTAAGTTCATGTCATTGCACTCCAGCCTGGGTGACAGAGTGAGACTCAATCTTAAGAAAAAAAAATTACAATTGAAAATTCTATCAATAGACTGGACCGAGCAGAAGAAACAATTTCAGGACTTGAAGACTGGCCTTTCAAATGAACCCAGTCAGATAAAAATAAAGAAAAGGAATTAAGAAAAATAAATGAAGTCTTCAAGAAATATGTGATTATATAAAGCAACCAAACCTACAAATTGTTGAGATTTCTGAGAGATAGGAGAAAAACTAAAAAACAAGGAAATATATTTGAGAAAATAACTCAAGAAAATTTCCCTAATCATGATAAAGAGGTAGACACCCACATGCAAGAAATCCAGAGGACACCTGTCGCTCTAAAAAAAAGAGCATCCCCCAAGTCATTTATTCATCAGACTGTCCAAAGTCAATGCTAAAAAAAAACCCAAAAAACAAACAAACAAAAAAACTCTTAAAGTCAGCTAGAGAAAAAGGCCAGATCACACATGAAGAGGACCCCATCAGGCTGACAGTGGACTTCTCAGCAGAAACTTTACAAACCAGTAGAGATTGGATGTCTAGTTTCAGCATTCTTAATGAAAAGAAATTCCAACCAAGAATTTCATATCTAGTCAAAATATGCTTCATAAGTGGAGGAATAATATATTTTCCAGACAAGCAAAGACTAAGAGAATTTGTTCCTACTAGACCAGCCTTACAAGAGATCTTTAACACAGTTCTAAACATAAAAATAAAATAATGATATCTGCTACCACAAAAACACTCAAGTACATAGCCCATACACCCTATAGAGCAATCACACAATAGAAACTACAAAGCAACCAGCTAACAACTTCACAATATGATCAAAACATTACATATCAATATTAACTTTGAATGTAAATGGTTTAAACACTCCACCTAAAAGGCATAGAGTGGCAAGTTGGATACAAAAGCAAGACCCATCCATCTTCTGTCTTCAAGAGACACATCTCACATCTAATGACACCCATAGGCTCAAAGTAAAGGGCTAGAGACAAATCTATCACACAAATAGAAAACCAAAAAGAACAAAGGTCATTATTTCTATATCAGATAAAACAGACTTTGAACCAACAACAGTAAAAAAGGACAAAGAAGGGCATTACATGATGATAAAGGGTTCAATTCAACAAGAAGATCCAACTATCCTAAATATATACTCACCCAACATAAGAGCACCCAGATTACAAAACAAGTACTTGTAGGTCCACAAAAAGACGTAGACAGCCAGACAATAATAACATGGGACTTCAACACTTACTGACAGTGTCAAAGCATTGAGGCAGAAAAATAACAAAGAATTCTGGACTTAAATTTGATACAATCAATTGGACATAACAGACACCTAATATTCTACCCACCAACCACAGAGTATACATTTTTCTCATCTGCACACAGAACATATTCTAAGGTCAATCAGATCCTCAGTCATATAGCAAGTCTCCATAAATGCAAAAATACCAAATCATACCAACCATACTCTTGAACCACAGTGGAATAAAAATAGAAATCAATACCAAGAAGACCTCTCAGAACCACACAATTACAGGAAAATTAAACAACTCACTCTCAAATGACTTTTGGGTAAAAAAAAGAAATTGAAGCAGAAATGAAAAAAAATCTTTGAAATCAGTGAAAACAGAGACACAATATCAAAATCTCTGGGATGCAGCAAAAGTGGTGTTAAGAGGAAAGTTGATAGCTCTGAATACCTACCTCACAAAGTTAGAAAAATCTCAAATTAACAATCTGACATCACACCTGTGGGAACTAGAAAATCAAGAACAAACTAACCCCAAATCTAGAGGAAGAGAAGAACTAAATCAGGGCAGAACTGAACAAAATTGAGATCCAAAAATCCATATAAGAATCAAGAAAACCAAAAGTTTGTTTTCTGAAAGGATAAACAAGATCAGTAGACTGCTAGCTAGATCAACTAAGAAAACAAGATAGAAGAACCAAATAAGCACAAAGAGAAATGACAAAGGTGACTTACAAATAATCCCACAGAAAGACAAAGGATCCTTAGAGATTATTATGAACACCTCTATGCACACAATTAGAAAATCTAGAGGAAATGGATAAATTCCTAGGAACACAATCTTCCAAGATTGAATCAGGAAGAAATTGAAACCCTGAACAGAACAATATTGAATTCCAGAATTGAATTAGTGATTAAACAAACAAACAAACAATCAACCAAATAAACCCCTGGACCACATGGGAAGAGTGAACTTGAATGTAGACTGTAGACTATGGGTGATTATGATGTGACAATTAGGTTGTTCATAACAAACATACCACTCTGGTCCAAGGACTGTTGGTAATGGGGAAGGCTACATATACGTGGGAGCAGGGAATATATGGGAAATCTCTGTACTTACCTCTCAATTTTGCTATGAACCTAAAACTGCTTTTAAAAAATAAAATCTATTAAAAGAAAAAAAAGACATATTATAAGTAAGGGCAGGGAGATATGGGTTAGGTGACAAGGTTCGCTATAGGAGGATCTCATCGTAACACATACTGCAGTGAAAATAAAATCAAATTCCCATTATAATTTGTAAATCCCTAGGAAGCACTTATAATCATTCATTAAAAATCCCTTCAAACAGTGACTTAAGAAATTTGTAAATATTATTCATCTTTGTCCTTTATCCTCTTATCAAAATATGGGAAAATCCTTATTCATGTATTCATTTATTCAGCTTGCAAATATTTATTGAGTGGCTACTCCATGCCAGGGACTAGATTCTGAGCATGCAATGAACAAAACAGACTGAATATCATTTCCTTGTAGAGCTTATATACTTCAGAGAAAGTGAGAGATGACAAGCCAGTAAATAAGTAAATATATACAGCATGGCAGACAGTGATTATTTATTGATTTAAAAGTCTTCCCATCTGGTAAAACAATAACTACAAATTAAGTGATATGAAAAGCTTATTTCACCATCAAATAGCGACATCACAATTTCTAAGATGTTCTTTCATCATTGAAGTATTGTGGAAGTATTACTTGATAACAGTCTCTAGAATACTGCTGCATGCTGCTGGCCTTTACAAACACGGTTGTCTTGGAAAAGGATGCATTCCTTTAAACCCAGAGAGCAGAGGTAACAGATCCTGTTTGAAATGGTTGCTAAGGGACCATTCTATATAAATTAATTAGTAAACATCAACCCAGGTTTCAAAAGGCTAAGAAGGTCTCTCACTTAAGAAGAAAAAATTATTCCCTAATGATTAGGAAAAGGCTATCACAGGGTATTTCATGCACACCAGCAGGACTGCACTGCTGCATACTTTTTTCTTCTTGTTTTGAGGCTTTCTCTTTACTTCATCCTTTATTGTCTTCCCTAGTTTTATTTCTTATTTTGAGATTTTCTTTTCTTTTCTTTTTTTTTTTGCAAGGGGAACAGGGAGAAAGTCAGGGAAATAGGGACAGGCAAGCAGGTCTTTGTATCTTTTAAAAGGTGAGCAAGAGATAGCATGTCCTTCCTGCTGCAGGGCAGACACTGAAGAGACACTGTTTATGAAGGTTTTGACATTGAGTCAAAATGTTCAAAATGTTATTGAAGCTATATACCGGTCCAGAAAGTGTTGTTGCTGTTTTTAATCAGAGATAGATTAAGAGTGATTTCTGAAAAATTTCTGTGGGAAATAGGGTTAGGATAGAGAGTTTAATATATGTTTATGTTTATATTATTTAAATATTGCTATAAATAATTTTGCTGATTTGTAAGTAGTTTGCTTAAAATGATGCTTGGATGTCTTCATAAAGGGTTTAATTTCCATAAAGAATAAAATTTAGAAGAAAATGAGGTAAAACTTTGATTCAGGCATCTTATAGGACGTCTGAGTGTTAGGGTCAAAAAGACCAAGATAATAGTTCATTTGATGACAAGTTAATTGAATTTCATGGATAATTATGAGAAAGAAAAAAAAAAGCAAGCTTCCGGTACTCTAGCCTTGTAAACATCATAAAGCATTAAAGTAAGAGCTAGGGAGAGCTGTGGAAAATGTAAAAATAATTTTTCTTTTAGAATTTGTTTTTTAATGTTATATTTTAAAATCATAAAACAATTTTATTTTGAAAGGTAAATGCTTGTAAGGCATTCTTATTCTAAGTATACTTGTGATACAAACTGACTAAAGCATAAACGATGACTATTTAGAGCAGTACTTTACTAACTTAATATCAAGAAGATACATATTTTTTCCTTTTTAAAGCTAATTCTCAATAAGATGAATAAGACAAAAATTAAATCTTTGTATGCCAAATGGAGTTCCAGCTACTTGGTCATAAGGAAAGATTTGCAAACTTGCAAATAAGAATAAAAAAAGATGAAAAAATACCTTCATATTCTTCTCTCCTGCTGTTCTACAAAATTTGCCCTCATTTTAGTTATATAGTCCCTGCTTGTTTGGTAAAGAGGGAGTCCTATGGGATCCCGATGGTAACACAGTAGAGACAATGGACTGTTTAATTTCCCATATGCAAGTGAATACAGAAGGAACGGAAGAAGCTAGCACTGAAGAGGTTTTTTCAAAAGAATGAATGCCCACTCACTGTTATTTGAAAAGTAGCTAGTTACAGGTCAAGTTACGTGTATTTATCATAGGTGGGAAGGTTAGATTTTCACTACACTAAGATGTAAAACTAGCATATCAGTGAGCAGGGTGAGGTTTCTGAACTCAAAGGATAATATTAGTTATTTTCCTATTCTGTCCTAGGAGCAAGCTTGTACTATATACGGGGGAGGGAATCGACATATCTGAGCAGTGTGGTCAGGTAAGAAACATTTATGTGATGTTCATAATCCAGCTATTATCTCCTGCTGGCTTCTGTGAAACAGTTTAAACAGACAAATACTAGACCAGGGGTGTCTAATCTTTTGGCTTCCCTAGGCCACACTGGAAGAATTGTCTTGGGCCACACATAAAATATACTAAAAAAAAAATCATGAAAAGATATAAAGTTTTAAGAAAGTTTCTGAATCTGTGTTGGGCTGTATTGACAGCTGCCCTGGGCCACTTGCAGCCCACGGGCAGCAGATTGGACAAGCTTGTTTGGCTTTTGCTTTCCAATTTGTTTACTTCAATTCAATGAGTAGTGTCTGTGAAACTATAGATGTTGTCTTGGCCTACACCAGAAGTTTCTCGGGAATGTAAGATGAATAAATGAATGTGTGAAAAATCAAATCAAGAAGATGGGAGGAGATTAAAGTAAAGTGATTCTTCCTAGTGCTGAACTTTGTCATGAACTTGGCTTGGTTTCCTTCTTTCTTTCCAAATTTTGAGTAAATGGAAACCATTCTAAATAGGCGAGTCATTGGGTAAGTTGTCATATGGAAAGGCTAGGCGCTTTCCTACTCCAGCCCTTAGCCCTTCCCTTTGACTTGATTTAAGCTACATCCATGGTGTGTGGGGGAGAACTTGCTTCTGAGCTGATGTTAGTGGGTCCAAAAAGTGAAGTTGTAGAACCGGAAAATGTAGGTAGGACACATTTGTCTTTGCCAAGTTGCCTTCCATACGCATAGAAGGTCATGTTCAGCTTGTACCTCTCAAAGTGAAAACTCCTGTTCCCTGTTGTCTGCCCACTTTCTAGTTTGTGCGTATTGCTTCCTCAAGAGAACGTTCGAGACCAGGCATGATGGCTCTTGCCTGTAATCCCAGCACTTTAGGCAGCTGAGGCGGGAAGACTGCTTAAACAAAGGAGTTCAAGACCAGTCTGGGCAACATAGTGAGACCTCGTCTTTTTTTTTTTTTTTTTTTTTTTTTTAAAAGGAGAGAGAAAGAGAGAGAGAACATTAGAAGTAGGGAAATACATGTGTGAAATGTCATACGTTTTGAAGTGTTAAAATGCATGAAATTGGCCCGGCACGGTAGCTCAAGCTTGTAATCCCAGCACTTTGGGAGGCCGAGACGGGCGGATCACTAGGTCAGCAGATCGAGATCATCCTGGCTAACACTGTGAAACCCCGTCTCTACTAAAAAATACAGAAAACTAGCCTGGCGAGGTGGCGGGCGCCTATGGCCCCAGCTACTGGGGAGGCTGAGGCAGGAGAATGGCGTGAACCCGGGAGGCAGAGCTTGCAGTGAGCTGAGATCCGGCCACTGCACTCCAGCCTGGGCGACAGAGCGAGACTCCATCTCAAAAAAAAAAAAAAAAATGCATTAAATTTTTACATATTCATTTCAACCAATTTTAGCTAGTTAAGAAAACTCAAACCAAGAATGAAACAAGCATTTTTCATTGCAAATCAGGAATTTGGCAGATTTATTATCAAATAGGTGAGAGTCCTATTTGCCACGATCTAAAGAGTACTGTGTATAGGCGTCCGCGCTGTATTTAACTTAAGACTTCAGTCTGAAGAAAGCTCACAATTGTCTATTAGCAACCGTCTCTACCTTGGCATGGGAGGCCTGCAACACCAATTTATCAAATGCATACCTGCCTCAAAACAATCCTTTCCTGGCAGATGCTTTAATTGCGCTCTGCAAGACATCTAGCTTGCCATCCCAGAAGGCACTCTTTGGAGGCTGACAGCCGATTGGCTCCCCCTAGGGGCAGACGAGCCTCCGCGGAGGGAAGGCACCACCGCAGGTTGCCAGGAAACCAACCCCTTGGTGCGGCTAATAGAAAAACATAGGAGCAGAGGGTCTCCTTTCTGTGCACTGTTTGGTTAGGCGGTTTCGTCTCTCTCTAGCACACCAGCTGAGTGCAGATCCTGTCTTAACACTCTAAAGCCAAGAAGTTCATCTCCACGAATCCCAGTGGAGACAATTTCCTATATCACTTTCTCCTTCTCAGGGGCTGTCTCCCCTGATTTCCTTACACTCTTCGTGTTTGCTTTTCATAGTTGCTCTTGCAAACGCGAGACAAAGCTGAAAGAGTGTGTTTGGGAAAATAGATGGCTGAGCTCCAGTAGTCAGGGAGCAATGTGACTTAACGAGGATATTTTATCCTTATGGCTTCATACCTGCAGAGCTCTTTTCCTTCTAAAAGCTCAAAGAACAATTCTGGTCTTGATTTTGCCTCAGCAAGATGCCATAACGTTTAAGCAAATACAACTTCAAAAGAAGCCTCTGAAGAAAATCATAGAGTATTTTTGCGATTACTGTATTTATGCAGCATTATAAGATATATAAAGTTGTAGGTGTTGCTCCGCCGAATCTTTTATTATTTTGATTATACTTTGAATAGTCTTCATGTGCTTGAGAAAGGATTTTTTAAAATTATTTTCTTTACCACTTCGGCTCTATGTTCCCATATCTCTTTCTTAGTGAAGATTTCTCTGATTATATTATTTAAAAGTACAGCTCACTTCCCATAAGCACTTCCTGTTTCTAACCCTACTTACTTTTCGTAATGCTTGTATCAGTCACAGTTCAGCTAGGGAAGCAGGACCACAAAGAGTGGGATGAAACATGGGTATATCATAGAAATAAGACCTTACACAAAGAACAGCTGGGGAACAAAGACTCTGAGAAGGGAACTGGGAGGCCAGAGAAATGTCCTGAAGCAGCCCTCCTGAAGCACTGTTGCAGACGATGGACAAATAAGAGCTTTCCAAAAGAATACTGGTGGTGAGGCACATGGAGCTGGAATTGGGCAGCATAGGAGAGCTGGTAAAGTCAGCAGAAGGCTCTTGCCTCTGCTTCTGTTGGTCAGCCTGAGATTGCCGTAGGTCAGCAGGAGAGACAGGAGAAAGAGTTGGACACAGCGCAAGGGGAGAGGAGGAGGCAGAAGGCTCTGGCACCTCTGTATCTGTCTTTCACAGCATGTAGCCATGATGATGTTCAGATAGCATGGTTGCTGCTTCATTTCCAATTTCGAAACCTTGTGAAAATTCCACTTTGGCCAACTCTACCCGGGAACCATATGAGGAAGGGGATGCTGGGAAACATTGTTCCGGCTTAGGCAGTTAGACACAGTACAAACCTACAAGTGTTTAACCTCTTTATCCACCTTACATACTATATACTTAAATTATATAGATTTGTACACCTGTATTTGTACACCTGTATGAAACACACACAATTCTAAATTCTATGAGTATAGGGATTTTTATCTGTTTTACACACCTCGGTGTCTAACAATGCTTGGCACATAGCAAATATTTAACGAATATTTATTGATTGAAGTTTTTATTGCTAGCCTTTGAATTTTACCTGTGGGCAAAACCTGAATCAGGATCATTAATTTTGACAAAAAATGACAAATATGGTTGACCAAACCTAGATCCAGGAAATGAAAAAGTGACCAATTCCAAGAAACTGAGTGAGCCACCAAGCCAGAATTGGAGACAGCAGTGTTTGCTAGTGCATAAGACATTGTCCAGCTAACATGTCCCTCTCCTGTGAAAAATTTGACTCAGTCTACTTCCAGCGGTGACTTCATTTCTGTTTTTAAACTCAGGAAAGCTTACGTGTGGTTTGCTTAAAACAAAAGCCAATGTGGGTGGATCCAGTTTGCCAGCTTTACCCAAGTGAAACCAGGAATTAAGCTGTAGAGATGCATTTTTCAGCATCAAGGGCCACCCAGGTCTTAGAAATTCATATTATTGAATGTCTTGAGAAGACTCTAATTTCTACAGCCTAAGTGGGACACACTTTCTCATCTTATACATTTCCAGGGCCAGATTTTATTCATAACTGGCTGAATCTTAACAGACATAGTTCCCACCTCTATATATGTCCACTATTAGACTGTCTAGTGGCCTTATATCCATTAAGGGGATCATACTTTGAAACCTACAATTTAATTACTTATAAAGGATTTAGAAATCTATCTAATTAAAAGACCTGAAAGAACCACAAATTGAGGCACGTAACCTGATATAAAAGCTTGATTCACTATAGCCCTTGTGTAGCCTGTGTACCAGCTGGAATAATTTTCACTGCAAATAAAACAATACAATGTGGCATAAGCAATAGAGGAAACTTACTAGTTCACATAACTGAAAACCTCAGCCTTCAGACTGGGACTGATCAGAGCTCCAAATGCATTTCTTTTCTGTTTTCTTGTCTGTGTCTCTTCCATCCCTCATCCTCTGGCTAGCTTCACAAGATGACTGCCTGCAGCACCTGCAGCTGTGTGTTTCCTCAGTCACGTGCATGGGGAACAAAAGGGCACGTTTCGACACTATTAAACAAAAGTCCAAGGATTATGTTAATAATGGTACCACTAAATTAATCCTCGTGTCCAAAGAAATATCATGAGACTGACTGGCTTAGGTCAGGGTTATGTAAAGCAATTGTAGTGGGGTAATGGGAAGGATTACCCTGATATTCCAGTATAGGCCCCATGGGCACTGTATTAGCCTGCCAAGCTGCTGTAACAAGGTACCATAGACCAGGTGGGTACCTTAAACAACAGGAATTTATTTTCTCACAATTTCAGAGTCTAGAAGGCCAAGATCAAGGCATCGGCAGGCCTGGTTTCTCCTGAGGCCTCTTTCCTTGGCATGCAGATGATACTTTCCTACTGCGCCCTCACCTGGCCTTTCCTCTAGTTAAAAGACCCAAAAGAACCACAAATTGAAGCATATAACCTGATAACAAAGCTTGATTCACTATGGCCCCTACAGTATATAAACTGTACATAAGTTACAGTGATTTTCATTTCAGATAATACAATGTGGTTTAAGCCATAGAAGAAACTTCTTAGTTCACATAATTGAAAACCTCAGCCTTTAGGCAGGGACTAATCAGAGCCCCAAATGCATATTTTTTCTATTTTCTTGTCTGTCTATCAGGACTTAGTCCCTCCCTCTTCTTCTAAGGACATCAGTCATGTCCTTAGACATGGATTGGATTCCCATCTCACCACCTTATTTAACCTTAAATACTTCTTCAAAGGTCCGATATCTGAATACAGTCACATTGGAGGTTAGGGCTTTACCATATGAATTTGGAGGACAGCACTTAGCCCATAACAGTAGCTGAGAATTGAAACAATCTCTTCCAAATGACTTGACTACAAAAGTGCAGGGGAGAAAGGTATTGGGGAATCAACCAAAATGTTCATGAAAATCCAAAAAACCGGTAAACCCTTAAACGTTCCCTTTACCCATCAGATTAATGACAATTTTTAAAAAACATCATTAATAGTGTGTTGAGTTTCCCCAGGGCAAACTGCTACTAGATGTGGGTCTCCTGGGCCTTATTGTTTTGTCTAAGCAAATATTTCCAAAAGTGTATTCTAAGGAGTGCTAGTCTCGTGACATACTTAAAAAAAAACTCCTGTTTAAATAATGGTAAATCCTACATAATGCATTTATCAAGATCCCAACTCACAAATTAGTATATTTAAAGGCCACAAGAAATCCTAGAGTTTTTTTAAAAAGTTTACTTTTATATGATACAGGACTTCCCCAACTTTTGACAACATAGAATTTTCCCAAATATGACATATTAAAACTCCCATGGAATACGTTTTAGAAAATGCTCTTCTCTGGAAATGTTACATCTTCTTATTCAAAGTAGGAAGAGATGAATGGTAGGAACAAACATTCAAGCTGAATGATAGAATTGGCATAGGTTTTAGAATGAAGGCTGGTGTACTATACGTTAGTCTAATTTAGCTTTACTTTTTTCACTGAAAGTTTCTTGTTCTGGGAAAGGAAGCTAATACATTTCAGTGCTAGTCTTTGGCTGTAACAGAAGGGCAGCTAACTTCACAGAAATCACTCTAACAGAGCACCTGAAAGCATGTGGTCATAGCCTGTTTGCACCTGTTGCAGCCACAGGCTGAGAAAGAAACAGGAACAAGACACATTAAGGTACAGGAATAATAAAGTGTTTATGCCAAGAAGATTGTACAATACAGACTCTGCAATGCAGGAAAATAAAGAACCAGTGACCAGATGAAAAAATCAGTGGCAGAAGCCCAGAGACAAGAAAGCCCAGAGCCTCAATTTGCAATGACTGCACAGGTTTGTGTGCCAATAGCTCAACTCCACCCCCTTGCTCTTGGGACACTCCAATTTTAAACACTTGGACACCATAAGGAGTGGCTGCTTCCAACATATAACCCAAGACATCTGTTAAAGCAAAGTAAAACAGAAAAACCTGAAGGTAATTTGGAGCCTTCCAAACACCTGTGAGTCAGACAACACACAAACCTCCCCTTCTTTAAAAGCACAGATGAGCTTGAACCTTCTGGGCATTTTAGCAGTTTACCATCTGTACCAATAACCCTTTTCTGCAGTACAGAGAGTCTTCTAGGAGGATGTAAAATCCAGGAACCAAGATAAGGAAACATGTTTACACCTGCTACATCTGTTCAATCTTTTCCAGGCTCTGCTTCACACTGGACTTTCTGTGCAGGCATACTTTTGAAATCATTCTTGTCCATTTAAGTTTCACACATGCTCCATAAAAGCATAGCATATAGAAACCAGCTTCAAGAGCTCCGTGGTCCAAGGTTGCATTTCCAGGAAATACTATCTCCATTTTCCTTGTATCTTCAATAATCATGGAACCTAGGTCATCGTGAATAAGGTAAAATACTGCTCTAGTGGTAGGTGATGAAATCACAAAACGTGGGGAGGACATTAAATCAGTTCTGTTGGAAAGTAAAACCTTTAGACAAGCTAATTAGTGTAAAGCCATTCATAAAATAATAAGTTTAAAAAGAACAATAATAACTAAACCACCTAGACAAACAACACAGTCATTCATCTTACCTCCAAGAAAAGCACAACCTCAACCAGCTATTTGCCCTGCTTCCAGTAGAGCCAGACACACCTGAATGTGCTAGGAAGAGACAAGCCTTAGGGGAGAAACAGTGTGACTTAGACAAATCATTCTATATCAGCGATGCCTTGCAATGTGTTCAATGGCTGCAGAGAGTACACCACAGGTGAGAGAGCAGAAAGTGCCCAAGGGGTTTCATACAAAAAACTATGTTTAGGCATAGGCCACAGTTTACTTAGAAAACCTTCAAAGGGCTGGGTGCAGTGTCTCATGCCTGTAATCCCAGCACTTTGGGAGGCCAAGGCGGGTGGATCACCTGACATCAGGAGATTGAGACCAGCCTGGCCAACATGGTGAAACCCTGTCTCTACTAAAAATACAAAATAATTAGCCAGGTATGGTAACACACACCTATAACTCCAACTACTTGAGAGGCTGAGTCAGATGAATTGCTTGAACCTGGGAGACGGAGGTTGCAGTGAGCTGAGAACATGCCACTGCACTCCAGCCTGGGCAACAGAGTGAGACTTCGTCTAAAAAAGCAAAACAAAACGAAACGAAACAACCAAACAAAGCCTTCAAATAACCTTCAAAGATGGGTTGGATGGTAGAAACTAAAAGGATACAACACTGATTACCTCTGACCTGTTCAGAGCATTTAAACCACAATATTCAAGGAAAATGGCTGATACTTATATGATATAATAAGAAAAATACCAGCATTCATATTGAGAAATCTGAGGAGTCTAGGATCAACAAATGGCATGGAAGTTGATAATAGACGCTATTTAAGAGCAAACATTATTCTGTTAAAGTTTATTTTATTGAGGTCTATTTATTTGCCCATCCAAAAATGAAATTGACTTGAAAATGGCAAGTGTTAAAACTAAATAATCTAGCCCAGTGTTTTCAACCCTCCTTCCCCAATTTTAAAATAATTAAAACAAAGAAGATCTAAGTGATTGGTCCAGGGTATCAGAGACAATGGCAAAGTTCAAACAAGAATACAGTTCTCTGCCTTTGAGTCCCAAGCTTATTTGGAGATTTCTACTAGTTCTAGTCCTAAAAGGACTAGGGTCTTCCCTGCCTATAACATACTCTGACCATATCACAGACAAGTCTCGTATCTGGAAATCTTTCAATTCCTAAAATTGTCTTAAATGATTCCAAAGATTAATACTTCTATATGTCCACTGAAGAATAAAGCTACTTCTCTGGAATGTATTATATCATTTTGCCTAATAAAACTCACAGTTTGTGCTTCCCTCCCTTTCTGAAAGAAAGGAGGGTCATAGAGAAGAGATAAACTTATGATTCATGCAAATAAATACAGGATGAAGGGGCAGTTTATCGCAAGTCAGTCAACACTGTATTTGTAGAACTTGTATATGCTGCAACTTTCTTTCTGGGACCCTAGAGCAAATCTATGGAGAAACCAATGTCCAATGGCAACAGTTTGTATTATATTTACATTTCTAGTGTGCTGGGATTTCAAATCTGTTATCATGGAAATGTATTTCACAAAATATTGCTATACAGATCTGAGAAGAATTGGATTACCTTCCCTGAAATGATACAACTAAAAGCTCTGATACTAATCCTTACTGGCAGCCAGCGCTACACAGTGACCAGGCAGTGGGTCTATGACAGATGTGAGATTCAAACCTGGGTGATCACCCTCCTAAACTAGCGCTCGTTTTCCTACATCTGGCTTTATAATAGCATAGTATTCTAATAGGCAACAGAACAACATTATTTGATACTGACTGCTGATTGGGGACTAGACTTGTTTGCATTCCTATCATCTTTAAATCAATTTATAAAAGTGAAAACCATTTTAGCCATGGGTTAACTGAAAAGCAGGAAGGCAAAGACGAATGCTTCTGAAGTGAAACTTGGAACAGACAGATCTCTTGTGACTTTTCAGGCTGTTGGCAGTACCTATGGTGGTAATATCAATATGTCACTCCAAGTCCATGCACATCTTGCCTCCCATATAGTGGGCCAACACTGTGATTCAATTTAAGAAGACAGCGTAGTTTGTACATAGTTGCAAGTAGACTTTCCCATTCAAAGTATGATTTTAAAAGGACTCCAAAAAGCCCAAAGATTCAAAAATATTTCCTCCTCACTCTCCTGACTATCATCTTGACTTTGGGATGAGACATTGTTTCCTACAAAGTTATTATAGAACTTTGTTAAAATAGAAATATTTGTTTGTGGCCGGGCGCGGTGGCTCATGCCTGTAATCCCAACATTTGGGAGGCCGAGGCAGGCAGATCACGAGGTCAGGAGATCGAGACCACGGTGAAACCCCGTCTCTACTGAAAAATACAAAAAACTAGCCGGGCGTGGTGGCGGGCACCTATAGTCCCAGCTGCTCCGGAGGCTGAAGCAGGAGAATGGCATGAACCCGGGAGGCAGAGCTTGCAGTGAGCTGAGATCGCACCACTGCACGCCAGCCTGGGCAACAGAGCCAGACTCTGTCTCAAAAAAAAGAAATATTTGTTTGTTAAAACAGAAATATTTAACCTGGGTGGAGTAAAATAATATTAAGCAAATCATGATATCATCTAAAACTTTGAAACATTAACAAATAAAACTGTCTGAAGCACTTGAGCTGTTTGTGGCTCACCCCTAACCCTACTCCACTCCTCTCGCTATAGATGGAAGGTCAAGTTTAAGGGTCCTATGGACTTAAGGTTTAAATGTCTAACTTTAACACCTCTAGTGAGGATTTTCTGCTCCAGGTCAATAGCTTCTCACAGTCCTTTCTTGAACACTCATTCTTCTAAACCCCTTTCTCTACACTTATGATGCTCTTTTTTCTTGCACAATTTGTCCCCATCATCTCTACCCTTATGTTTTAATTTGACCTTTTCTAGCAACCTGAGCTCTTGGCATGTCTCTCTTCTCTGAGTCCTGGCTATTTCTGGATCACGTATTGCAGAACATAAACACAATCTGTTTTCCATTGCTCTTTAATACTTTGCTTCCCAAGCAGACTTTCTTCATAGCTTTCATCTACTTTTTCTAACATAGAATATGAGGTGTGAGTGTCCAGAGGGCAACTTTATGACTCTGAGTATTAGGAGAGGGAGGAGATAGAGACAGTGATATCTTCAATAGCATTCACTAAGCACCTACTATGCACAGAGCACTTGTTAAGTGTGAACTGCTGAAGATAAACTAGATTCTCCATGGGCCTTATCCCCAAGGAATTTATAGACTAGTGGAGGAGACAGAAAATGCCAAGATGCCAGGGCTGAGAAAAGTGTGAACACCAATCCTTTTCCTGGGCTTTCTTTTCTTGTGCAGCCACTGTGACTTTCATATTGCATGTGAGTTTAGTCATTAGCCAGATATGAAGTCTCTAGCATCAACAGTAGTATACCTCCATTTACATTACCATCCTCAAACACTTTTCTTACTGATGAGAACATCAGAAATCCTTTGGTACAATTTGATAATGATGTGAATTGAGTGTCTGGTATGTGCCAGGCATGGGGCCAATTCTCTTGTCATTGATTTGTGAAACCACAAAGGATGATTTACGGTACCGTGACTCTATTATTTTAGAAAATAGTACAAATGAAACAGCTCAATCAAAATTAAATTGTTTTTTTTCCTCCCCCTCTATCTATACTCAGATCTCAAGGTCAGATAATGTTTTGTCTCAAAGACAAGAGTCAGGGGAGAATTCCATGAGAGTTTCCTTCATTGTCCTCAGTAATTCTTTAAGATTCAGATTGTCCAACCCTTTCAGAATGAGATGGGCTGCCGCTACTCAGGACTTATTCTGATTGCATCTTTCTAAGCAGGGCCGGGGGCTTCAAGACATGGTAGAAAATGCTTGATCTATGCCTCAGACATAAAATCAAATTTTATTCCATTATTCTGTGAGACTGCTGACCTTTGGGCAAATTAGAAAACGGCACCTCCTTTCTCTGTAATAACAGTCCCACACCAAAGATCTGGACAAGCAGAGCACAAACATATGGCAGACCCGATTTGCCTCTCCTCACTACCAGATGCTGTTGTGCAGTATACAGTCATACACGGCAGTGCTGATCACTCTTTTTGGTCATTATTAAGCTTATTTAGCTTTAGTTTCCTAATCTGTAAAACAGGGATAATAACATCTCCCTCTGAGACTGTGAAGAGTAAGGAGATAATTTGCTGAAAGTGACTGATACACGGTTGGCACTCAATAAATATTCACCAAACTTTCTCCTTAACTGTACTGACATTTCAATAGGCTGGCTCACACAAAAGCCTGGTTTTCTATGGTTGTTTACCTTGCCTCTGAGCCCTAGTATGTATGATTTTTTTTTTAATTTTTTTTTATTATACTTTAAGTTCTAGGGTACATGTGCATAACGTGCAGGTTTGTTACATATGTATACTTGTGCCATGTTGGTGTGCTGCACCCATCAACTCGTCAGCACCCATCAATTCGTCATTTATATCAGGTATAACTCCTAATGCAATCCCTCCCCCCTACCGCCTCCCCATGATAGGCCCCGATGTGTGATTTTCAAACCTCAGCTTTTTATCTATGGAATGAGAATTCTCTTATCTTTTCATGCTTTCAAAATATTTTGAGAATTTTGAATACTTGGATAGATGTAAAGCACAGTTATACAGAAACCTATACTTTTATATACACACATCTATCTAATTATATGTTCCCCTTAAATCAATCATACTGATATTAGCTAATATTAATTGTCTCATTAGGATTCCTGTTAGCCAGAGCTGGAGTCAGGGATCCTTGAGAAATCTAATTGACTCAAGTTAATTGTAATTTTTCCTAGGGGTTTTATTACAATAATTCCTAAGTTGATTGTAATATTCTACATTTTTGCATAGCACTGAGATTCTTCAAATGAATTATACTTATATGATGACAAAATGTTTGATGATAAAGACAAAACCTATTATGTTTCATTTGGATCATTCTCCCTATCCTCTATGTTTACCCCAGCTCTTTTCTCACTTTCTATTTTTCTTTGTTTTCTCTATGTTTTTTAAAATTGTCACTTTGTTATCCAGATCTGTGTTATAAGTTTCTTGTTCTCCTAGTCTACCTCAGTGAAAGGTAGCATAGCCAGGCAGAAAGGATGTGTGTTCTAGAATCAAAAGGTCCTAAATACAAGCTCTAGCTTTTTCACTGACTATATGATCTTTGAAAAACACAATTTGTATTAACTTGTTTTCTCTGCTCTAACGGTGCAGTACTCTACATATACAGAGTAATGTTTAATATGAGAGGTAGAAATTTAACCATTTAACATCCAGTAAAATTTGGGGGGCTATATCTATCCATACAGCATACAGTATGGATTCAAAAAGACTTTTTTGTAAGTAATTGTGGTTTTAAATTTAGTTTTGACAAAAGCTGTTTTGTTTCTTTTACTCATTTACATGAAAAATGTGAACTGGAAAGAATGTTCTTCCAGAAAGATCATTCAAGTCCCATCTCTTCCTCCATCTATTAGCTGAGCGACATTAGACAAATCATTTAACTTCCTGAATCTGTTTCCCCACTTGTGAAATCAAAGAGTCAGAAAAGATCCCCTCTAAGGTTTTCCAGCTCTGAAAACTTTAATTGTAATTTTCCTTTACTGGGTTAAAATATTAATCACTCTTTAATAATGACATGCTCCAATCATGATATACAACAGCTTATCCATAAAGTCCACTTGATAACACATACCTAGAAAAAAAATACATCCTTAAAATCTTCTATGGATTTTAAATATTAATACTTATCTTGTGTTTTAGCCATCATGTACATGTTTGAAACATGTATGCTTTATAACACATGTATCATCTAAAGGACTACCAACTAAATAAATGCCCAGTAGATGTATGGATATGTAATATTCCACAGCCAGAGCCCAAAGAAAATCCTCAGTTACTGATACTTCACAAAAACTGTGAGGCCTGTGCCTATTGTCTTTTATTTTCTTCCAGTTTTATGCCAGTCTCTAAATCCTATGTTCTCATTTTATACTTAGTTTCTTTGATTTAGAGCCAGATATAAAGTAGGAGATATAGAATTTGTAACTACATTCTTGACTCAATTATCAAAATTCACCGCACAAAATGGACTTATATGCCTCTACACATATGTTTCCAAAGCTTCCCCAAAGCCTTAGCATCTGAAATAATTTTATATTTCAGATTCCATTTGGATAATTGTTGGATGGTCATGACATGTCATATATTTAATGCACTTTCCAGATTGAAAGTCATTTAAATATCTATATCTTAGGGCCAACAATTTCCAAAGGTAATCACCTCAGTTTGCCACATTTCACTTGCATGTATTACAGACAGAAGGGGACACTGTTTTGAAAATTGATGAAGAATATAAGTACCATTTTACATGTATAATTCTTATTTCCCTAAAGGAAAATGTGTGTGGTTGTATAGATACATATTACATGTATGCTATATATGGTCTACAGATTTTTTTGCGATTTAATATTGAATAAAATACATGAGTATCTATATAGGTGCTGATGCCTAATGAAAATTGAGCAATTAATTGGGAAATCAGATTAATCATCAACTTGTTAAGACTGAGTTCCAAAGATGACAATGTAGTACAAAGGTTATATGCTAGACAAACAGGCAGATATCAGTTTGAATCCCAGTTTCTAATCATGTAAATTTTAGAAAGTTATTTAACTGCTTTAACAATTTTTCCATTGAAAATGTGGATAATGTCTATTCCCTAAGACTATTTCAAAATGTGATAAAATGTAAATGCAGGTGGTCTGAGGACTTCATAATGAGGACCACTTTGTTAAAAATTTTAGCTCCCCAAAGACAAAATTCAAAGTTATATCCTAGGAATTAAGGGTCATTTTAGTTAATTTATCTAATAACTGTTTCCTGATATAACTGTCTAGTATCCTAACAGGGGTATGAGGCATTGTGAGTTGCTAGGCAACGTAGGAAAGCAAATAAGGCTTCGGTTTGCCCTGGTAGGAATGTAAGTCAGCTACAGAGGCAGATCCCAAAGAAGGAATCTGTAGAGAGTTTTTAGTCTTACTCAGCCTTTACAATCATATTACCATTGAAGGAAAATTGGTACTATTATGTTCCCCACTCCATGTTTTACAGACTAAGCCTTAGAAAGATTCCTGAAGACAGATATTCTATGGTGGTAGGTAGTGAGACTTTCTAATTTCAGGACGGTATTGTTAAATGACAAAAGGATGATGATAAGTAAATATTTCTTACATGTGGAAATGCCTATAACACACTCAGTGGTTATCTAATCTGTGAGTTCATCAAGGGGCCATGCTTTATTTATTTTTACACTTTTCTCTTATCCCAGAATCTAGAATGTGTATGGCACTTAATAAACATTTCTTAACTGAAGAACTATAGCTTTATAATGTAAAATATGGATAATAGTCCTAACTGGCTTTACATAAATATTGGGCAGTAGATAGTGAAGTTTCCTTTTCTCAGTAGAACTGAAACAATCAAAGAAATGTTATTTTAGTAAATGTTGATCTCTTTTCATTCTTTCTCCCTGGACATTCTCTGAAATCTGTCAATGGAATTTGTTTACTCCAAATCACATCTTTGTTGCCTTTGAGTATTGCCATGTTTGAATGTTTACCACTCAAATCCAGCATAAAAGTGTTTTCTTTTTTAGGTAAGATCAGGCAAAGAGGTACTGAATGAATAACACTTGATTGGGAATGGTAAATAACCATGTAATTAACTGTAAACACTGTGTGTGGTGATTTTAATGTAATTTGAGGACTTCTAAATTATATGGTCATAAAATGGCACTTGGGCTTATGCTTTACAAAAATATCCATGTTTGTATGAGATTAATTAGTGCAGTTTGCATAAAGACATCGAGTAAAGCACTTTCCGAACATTCTCATTTGTAAGGTTTTCTTATTTATAAGGCTTTCTTGAGTTTTTCTTTCCATCTTTCTCTGGTCTTGAAGAAATTATGATCATTATCCACATATTTCTGTAGCTGCAAATTAATCTGGACACCAGTAAGGAGTTGATGGGCTTTAGTTCTACTTAAAATAGATTTTAGTTCTTAAAATGGGTTGGTCATTTTACAGGCTGATTATATCATTATGTCTTTGGTTCAATTCACGGATCATCAGATGCCCAAATGGGGCTTTTTCACTGTTGGGAGAGTTTATATGCATTACGTAATGAATCACACATACTACAGCCCAAGGGAAATAACTGTAGCAGAGTGGCTATCAAGCGCCCTTACCACTGCTTTCCACTCATGGCAAGTTTTGCCCTGCAAGGGTCTCCTTTTGGTGTGTGTGATGGTAACAGTAGGAGACTTGAGGTAATCTTACCATCTGAGGCAGCTCTTGTGTTTTTCCATCTCCTGGAAACTTTCACTTTGCAAACTCAGACTCAAGTTACCATGGCGCTACTGGGAATTCTCGTAGATTATGTTATGATGAAATAATGGTGGTGAGGATGATTGTGTAAAATTTTTGATGACTATTTTCCAGATGCTCTGCTGAGCATTTTATATGTATTACCTCATAGAATCCTTACAATCCACCACCACTGATTTTTAAAAATTACCACTTTACACATGAGAAAACTGAAATGTAGAGAGGCTAAGTGATTTGTACAAGGTCCCACAGCTTACGGAAAGACATGGTTTGTTTGTCTAGCTCCAAAATCTCTGCTCTTAACTTTTTTTTTTGGGGGGGGGGGGGGGGGGGACAAGCTCTCACCATGTTGCTCAGGCTGGAACGCAATGGTGCAATCTCGGCTCACTGCAACCTCCAGCTCCCGGATTCAAGCGTTTCTCCTTCCTCAGCCTCCCTAGTAGCTGGAATTATAGGCACATGCCACCATGCCCAGCTAATTTTTTGTATCTTTAGTAGAGACAGGGTTTCATCATGTTGGCCGGGCTGGTCTCGAACCCCTGACCTCATGATCCACACGCCTTGGCCTCCCAATATGCTGGGATTATAGGCATGAGCCACTGTGCCCTGCCAAATTTTTTGATGTATTGCTTCAGCATAGATTAGGGCTACGCATTCCTTGAAACTGTATGCACAGCTAAGTTTCAGGTCTTTTTGCATGTGATACCTCATGTGTTAGGTAGACTCATTTTTTAGTTAGCAATTGAGATAGCTAAGAGACCAGAACTTTCGACTACTGAACTACATGTCTCACATGGAAAACCTAACTAACATTCCTGATTTGTAGGACAGCAGTAAAACTGGTCTCTCTATAACTTATGTAGATCTTGGCTATATCAGAATTATTCCAGGCTGTGGTAAGAAGTCTAGTTACTCACCTTTGGGAGAGTTGTGGGAAGATAGCATGTGCCACTATGAGACAGTCTGGGATGCCACCACAAACCACCTCCAGAGGTCCAGGACATAGGGAAAGACATTTGATGGGAAGGGAGAGGTATGCAATGGAATGGTGGCTGCAACACCTGCTCTTACCTTCTGGAAGCATGATCCTAAATGAGCATGTGGTCATGAAACACAAAGGCAGGTGAGGAAAAATGGTATTGGCCATGATCCTTGCTTTGGCATATTGGAAATCTGGTCATTTCATTCAAATATTCTATTTGCCATCATGATGACTACACCTTGTAAGTTTGATCTAAAGCAGACATTAGCTTCAAATGCCCAATTATTAATGCATGGCAAAAAAGTATGACAACAGTGCCAGATTTCCATGGACCAAAATAATCACTCAACTCTTTAAAGCAAACAATTAAGACTAGCCAGATGTATATTAAAGGGAAACCAGAGAGCTTAAGTGTACTATAGATTTGCCATTTCATTCAGGTAGTCAGCACGTGGAACATCTACTAGGTATCAGGTATGGTGTCAGTGGCTGAGGATACAAAGAGTAATAAAATATAGACTCATTTTGTCAACAGAGACATGCATATTAACTTTGGTTCAGAAGTAACTATTACTCATAACATTGTATGATCATGAATTTCAATGAATTGAGAAGAGTCTGAACATAATTTTTTAGCACAGGTGGAACTAATTATAAGCAGTTATTTTGATTTGGACAGTAACATTACCTACTCTTTCTCTGATCAAACTTCTGTACAAGATTCAACATGTTTTCACCTCCCACATATTGTCAGATATTAACTCCAGCTGCTTTCTTTTCTGTGCCACATTTAAAAACACTCTTTCTTTTTAAAGAGTGTTTAAACACCCTATCCTTTATCTAGACCTCACTGACTTTGTTCTATCAAACAGCAGCTGGAAAATGATTATATGCAAAATTTCAATGTTTTCTCCAACTTCATATTTGTGAATATTCCAAAGAAGAGGTCTGTTCTTTCCTCTGGCTTTTCATCAGTGAAAGTGTTACTCTTTTCCTTTCTTTCAATTCCAAAGAAAATATCACTTTTCAATATGGTACAAACAGTTAGCTTTTGCTCACTGAAGCAAAATTTTCAAGTATTTGATTCTTCCTCAGATTATTGTACTCCCAGGTAAATTAAATGTCAGCGTGAGGGATAGCTTCACCCACTTCTGTAGCTGGCTTTATTCAATCCAAATAAGTCTTAAGGGAACAGCCCGCACAGCACAGCTTTCTATCACATTCCAAAGGCTTTCTCCCTGTGAGTATGCCTGGTCCAACCAGAAATTCTGAAGAAAAGCTAAGAATTCTGAATACTCAATGGATTTCAGAAATGGGATCGAGTAAAATCCAACCCTAGGTGTTACATAAAAGGAACCTACTTTTCTGGATGGCACCAAATGAAGTAAGACATTGTTAAAGAAAAACAAAACTTCATTTATCATATAATAAAGCTAAGTGACACATTCTTTGACTCTTAAAAATTAAAGAGAAAAGAAAAGAACCAAAACCCTCGAAACATAATGGGATTTTTTTTTAATGAAGGAATAGGAACGAGGAATTCTTTTCTCTTAAATTGTCACAGGGAGCTTCCTTTCAGGAACTGTCATCCCTTTCTTACCATTCTTTCCACCCCTCACCACAAGGTCAACTGCCAGCTAGAGTACCCTCAGCTGGGTCCCCGAGAATCCAGGTAATACGCCTACCCATTCCAGCCCAACTGTGCCCGAGCTCAGTTTGGACTTGTTAGCACCAGAGCCAATATCAAGATCCCTTTGTGTGGATAGAAGCGCAGATCACCTCCAGGTGTGTGCAAGATTAGCCCATCAATAGAATATAAATAGAGATGCTCATCAATCCTCCCCATAGTTTTCCTTCAGTCTCATGCTCCTGAGGTATGGATTAGAGGGAAAGATGTATCATCTGCAAGGTTTTCCAGGTTCATTTTTAAGAAAGTCAGGTTTTCAGTGGAACTTGGTCTGCCTGGAGCAAGGTTCCTGGATATGTCACAGCCACAGGCGGCTATACAGAGGAGCACATGCTGGAAAGAAAGGGCACCTCACCCAGACAACAAGCCTGAGCCCCGGGGAGGCTGCAAGTCCTTCCTGGGTCATTCTCTAACCTGGTCTCCTTCACGGCTCATTACTTAGGACCAGAGAGTTTGAAACTAAGTGAATTAGAAGCAGGTATTGGGCCCTCACTTATAAATACTCCTTAAAAAAATGATGAAGTAATACATTCTTTTATATATAGTTACTGCCTGAAAAAATGTGAAGGAAGATAAATAGAACAGTACCAAAAGTCTCCTCACTGAAAGCCAAAGTATAATATACTCAAATCTGGGTATTTTTTTTTTTTTTTTTACATAAATGACTTACATTTTTTTATCCACTAATTTGTAGATTCATAACCCACATACCTTCACACAAATTTCAGAATATCAGAAACTCTAGGACTCACTATAAATCCTAGAGTGTTAGATCCTGAAGGGTCTTTTGGTTTTACCTATCCACAGACGAAGACGCTGATGGCTGGAACCCAAATGACCTGTATTTGCAGATTCTCTTCCTACTAGCATAGGCTCTTGGAACTTTGGTATGAAGAGAAATTCCAAGGTTTTAGAGGAAAGCAGTATGTTTTGAAACTGACTTTGTTCAAAACACTTAGTGTAATTCAATGATCCATCAAGGAGAGCCGTATCTGGGAACAGAACCAAGTTCTCCCATCAAACAAACTGGAGATGCAATCTGGTCTGTTGACACTAAAGGAATATACCACTTTCTCCACTATGAGCAAAATTAGACTATTTTTGAAGCAAAATTAGACTCTCAGGCAGCATGATCTAGTCAGAATAGACTCAGATTCTTACCAGCTGCTGCTTGTGTTATTGCCATCCCTGGGCCAATAAGAGCATACTGCTGAATTTGAAATGCTCCGTGTCCGTCTCTGGACTGCTATTTTGGCCACTCTGAGGATAGATAGCTGATTTTGAAAATGCTTTACATCAAAATGAATCTCACATTAGTATGCACTTCAAGTTCATAACTATGTTACCCTAAGTAGCTTTTAATATTTTATTATAATTAGTATATGTAGCTTTGTGCTCCTCTAAAACTAAACTTTTCTTTTATTAACCCCAGCTGTTCTGATTCTGTAACAAAAAGAATGCATCAGGGAAAGTAATAAACCAATCAACCAACCAGTATTCATTGAGCACCTATTGATGGTCATGCCAGAGCTGACCAAGATCAGGAGCTTCTGTATCTCCAAAGAGTGTTTTTTGTTTTTTTTTTTAAACTACCACTGCATCAATGAATCACAAGGGGTAGAACAAATGAGCTCCGTGAGACCAGGTACTGGGTCTCCCCAAGTGCTTGGGATATTGCAGCCCCTCAATGAATATTTGATGAATGAATGAAATAGCTGAGATTTGGCTCCAAATTTTCCTCTGTATGTACTGCTTTAGTAATGGGTCAGTTAGAATATTATGAGACTCAAAGGCCATCTGTATCCCTGTAGCTCAAAACTTAGACTAGAAGCAAGCCTGAACTTCGAGTTGTGTAACGCCTCCGTCTAGTCTCCACTGTGGTCCTCTTTGATTCTTCCATCTTACCATTTCATGCCTGAAGGAAGGTAAAATGGATTTTTGTGATTTCTGCCAGATTATAACTCTCCCCTTGAGGTCCCATACTGGTTCCTGAAGCCTCGTTTTGATCCATCTGAGATATTGTCCATTTTCAACTGAAATAGTGTGAAAGTGGGTTTAGTACAAAGATACTGAGCCACCAATAGTTATTATCCTAGACTCTATAAATGGGTTCCAAGGACCACAGGAACAACTTGAAGTTTCAAGTTCATTATTTTTCCTGAAATGAGAATCCATGGCTTTCACTAGATTTTCATGTACAACATTCACAACCACTATCCTACAAATTAGTGTATGCAACCGACACAAACTATGTGCCTCGAAGACAGCTAGTCCCTTGAGGAGAAAAGTCAAGATGCTACGTCCCGACATGCTGTATTTACTATCTGGATGTTAAGACTAAGTTATAAAAACTAGTTCATGTATATCATTTGAAAAAGTAATTCTTCCCCCCATCTAAAAGAGTCACCAAGCTTCTCTTTACATTGTGATCTTTTATTTCTAGAATATGACTCAAGTTACAAAGATATATTTCAGTGTACTTCTTTAGGAGGCCATCTGATAAAGTCAAAGACAATGTCTATCTTGATCTTTGCCTGATACAGAAGAAGCACTCAACAATTACTTATTGATTGAGTGAAGAAGGCAAAAAGAACAAGAGGTGCACCTGTATTTTTATGGTTGCTTCTAACTTGCACCTGAAGATGCCTTTACAAAGTTCTAGGACTACTTATATTTTCTGCAAAGATTTAATATTGAAATATGGAAGTAATCCACTGAATTTCACAATTATAGATGGGAAATTGTTCACATTATACAAGGTTGTCTAAAAGCAATGGTGCTGCCCTTCAATAACTTATGAAATAAATATACATAAAAACAAAGGACAAAAATAAAAGATGGGGAATGGTCAACAAATATTACTGCAGGGGGGGCTTTGGAAGACATTAGAATATACCCCTTCTAAACAATATAGCTCTATTATTTATAAATATGTGCAGTCCATCAGAACTAGGTTTTTACCATTCCCCTAAACTTGTCTAATTTTGAATGCCACAACACTGCAAGACACAGAAGACTTTGAGAAACAACATAAAGCAAGCCATAAACATAATTATTCAAAGCCTAAACAATGAAAATTGGGCCATGAAAAGAAAATGAATAGAACATTAATAACAAATCTTCAAATATATCAAGATTCTCACGTAGAGATTGGTACGAGTCTACTCTCCACTTCCAATAATCAGAAAAGTATGGACAGACTAAAAAGCAGCATGAGGCAGTTAAACGAGACATACATAAAGGTTACCAGACAGCATGAGATCCTGAAATATCTGATCCTAAATGAGATTGGGCAAGTTCCTTTCCTAAAGCACTTTAGAAAACAAGACAGATTCTTTGCAGGACTGAATAGATGATCTCTCATCTCCTCCTTCACCCTAATGGGTTTTTAATCTAATAGAAACAAACAAAACAAGGAATTAAATACTCTTCCAGTTGATGGAGAATTTCCCATTTTGGCCTCACTACTATGTTCCTTCAGAACATATGGCAATAGTTGAAAGGATTTAGTACAGAAAATCTGCTGGTCACTCAGAGAGAGGCCCAATGTGCATCAGCAGTGAAAATCTGATTTCTTATTTCTCAAATGTGGCCCAAATAGCTTATCTGGTTTTCTGTGTGTGTGATTGTTGCATTTCCAAGACTGAAAGCTCACTGTAGCAAAAAGCAATTAATTGAATGATGAGTCCGTGCTAACATGCCTGTGTGTGTGGATAATAGAGATAACTTAATATGCATCTAATGCCACTATTAATTTATCATCTCCACCATTTAATTTTTGAAATACAATGATTTCTGAATAAAGAACCAAACGCTTGAGAAAATATTTTCTAACAATTTTATGAAAGAACAAGTTAATTGCATCTAAAATTATTTAATTAGTTAACGTAACTTTATTACACATGCTATAAGCCTTTTAATACATTTTGATCACTTAAGGACTGCATTCACAATGATCTCTTTCAGTAAAATGTAAGGTCCTTTACCATTACCATCATGACGATCATGTCTTTTCTTATTTTAAGCCAAGTGGGAATTTCACAGAATTTAGCATTTAGAGAGCTTGTTACGGAAAATGTTTAAATCAGCTACATCATTCAAGTAAAACTACCTCATCATTAAATCCTAGTAAAGAAAGAGGCACATATAGTATTTGGTAAAATTGCAATGTACACCTTTCACTAAGGAATTGGAGAGTTTGGTAATCACATGGCCTCAGTAGGTCCTTTTCTTAGGCCTCAGATAAATTCTTATAATCCCAGTCTATGACTTATAGATTGTTAGAGAGAGGTTATGTAGGAGGTATCAAAAGTACCTTTTCCTTTGAATGGGAAGACCAAGGCTTGGGAATTGTCTTCCTCCAGGTTCACTGCCTCCCTTGACATTCCTCCCTTAAACA
The DNA here is from genome assembly GCF_001698545.2 of Rhinopithecus bieti. NCBI lineage: Eukaryota > Metazoa > Chordata > Mammalia > Primates > Cercopithecidae > Rhinopithecus > Rhinopithecus bieti. The sequence continues at coordinate 1,614,143 of NW_016824245.1, forward strand.
TTCAAATTTTATCATTTTCCCAACTTGAAAACCAACAAAGAAGTGTGTGGCCTCTCTAACCCAAAATTAATTTTAAAAGGTTTATTTACTTTTACTTACTTATTCACTTTTAATACCATGACCCTATGTTTTAAAAATTCAATGTTACAATTATTTATTGCTATTATTGGATTTGCTGGATAAGTATATTTTTATAATTCTTTTGTTGATACATAATGTTTGTACATATTCATGGGATACATGGATATACTGATACATGCATAGAATATTGTAATGATCAAGTCGGGTATTTAGGATCTGTCATCTGAAGCTTTCATCATTTGTGTTGGGAACATTCCAAGCCGTCTTTAAATATACAATACATTGTTTTTAACTATAGTTACTCTACTGTGCTTTTGAACATTAGAACTTATCCCATGTATCTAACTGTATATGTGTAGCTATTAGCCAACTTTTCATCCTCTCCTCCTCGCCATCCCCCACACCCTTCCCAGCCTCTGGTAACTAATCATTCTACTATCCATCTCCATGAAATCAACTTTTTAAGCTCCCATATATGAGTGAGAACATGCAATGTTTGTCATATGATAGTTCTAGTTTTAACTGGACTACTATTCTATGATAGTTCTATTTTTAATTTTTTGGGAACCTCCATACCGCCTTTATAATGTCTATGCTAATTTACATTCCAAGCAACAATGCTTAAGAATTCCCTTTTCTCTGCGTCTTCACCAGCATCTGTTATTTTCTGTATTTGATAATAGCCCTAATAACTGGGGTGAGATGATAGCTCATTGTGGTTTTGATGTGCATCTCCCTGATGATTAATGATGTTGAGCCTTTTTTCATACATTTGTTGGCCATTTCTATTTCATTTCTGAGAAATATCTTTCAGATCCTTTGCCCACTTTAGTGAGATTATTATTATTGCTGTTGAATTGTTTGAGTTCCTTGTATATTCCGTCCCTTGTCTAATGAATAGTTTGCAAATATTTCCTCCCATTCTGAAGGTTGTTTCTTTACTGTTGATCGTTTCCTTTAATCTAAAGGAAACAACGTTGAATTTAATGGAACTGTGTTTAACTCACTATTGATTATCTAATGTGTCTGGCTTTGTTCTATTTGCTGCAGTGGATGCAGAAAAAAATAAAGTAGTCTCATGGAGAATTATACTCAGTCCTACAATTTAAAAAAAAAAAAAAAAAAAAAAACCTTTTTTAAAGCAGTTTTAGATTTATAGAAAAATTGAGTGGAAAGTACAGAGTTCCTCTATACCAACTCCCAAGTTTTTTTCTATTATCATCATCTATTTTTGTGGTACAGTTGTTAAAACTGATGAGCTGATATTGATACATTATTACTAAATACAGTCTATGTAGGGTTGATTCTTGGTGTTGCATATTATACATTGTATAGGCAGATGTATAATGGCACTATCTACCATTATGGTATCATATGTAATAGTTTCACTTCCCTAAAAATAAATCTCCTGTTTTCCATCTATTTGTTCTCCCTCAACCCTGGCAACCACCTCACCTTTTTACTATCTCTACAGATTTGCTGGCTCTACATTTTTATCACTTGGGTTTTCCCAACTCATTTATACCCCCTACCCCAATTCCCTCCCTTCACTGGCTCCCTTCCTATTCCATTTATATTCCCTAGCCAAATACTATAATCACTTTCTTATATATACCTTTGACCCCCTTACCTCCCTTGCCATCACTCTTTTCATCATACTCAACAACGTTACAGTTCTCTGCCTAGTCATGCTGACAGCCCTATGGCTGTCCACACTGATACCAGTGTAAATTCGTGACCACAAATTTCAAGTGAGCCTCTATACTTCCAGGCAAGCACACTATATACCTGGTCCATTCACTTTGTCACTTTCCAACTAGATTATTTTAGACACTTTCAGTTTCCTCAATCTCCCACTACATCATCTTCTGTTCTGCCTTTATCCCATGATGTTGCTTCCTTCTTAATTAGAAATCCTTGAAGCAATCCGAAGAACTCCTCTCACTAAGCAGCATTTGTATTTGAAGACTGTATGCTCCTGCCAGTTATAGCAGATGAACTAGCTTTATCTAAACTCTATCCCTCCACCACATATTAGATCCCATCCTTCTTTCCTTCTCAAGGACAGTCTTCTAGCTAGTCTCTCTCTCTCCCACATTATCAGATATTTTTCTCTCTCATGGATTATTTTCATTGATATACAAATCTATCCTCATCATTAAAAAAAAAACACAACTTTTCTTCACCATGGCTGTGATAACTGACTTTATGTGTTAAACTGGTTTGGCCATGATACCTAGCTTTTGGTTAAACGCCAGTCTAGATGTTATTATGAAGGTATTTTATATATAATTAACATTCAAATTGGTAGAATTTGGGTAAAGCAGATTACCCTACATAATGTGGGTGGGCCTCATCTAATCAGTTGAGAGCCTTAAGAGCAAAGACTGAGGTCCCCTGAGGAGGATGAATTCTGCCTCTAGACTGTCTTCAGGCTCCAGCTGCAATATCCACTATCCCCTGGGTTTCCAGTCTGCCAGTATGCCTGCAGATTTCAAAACTTCCACAAATCCTTATCTATTCTTGCTGACTCCAAGTTTTTCTTCCCATTCTCTCTTCTACCTACTCCAATTAAGCTCTCCTCCCCATCATTTCATTAATCTCTTCTCATCAAGGTTTCCCGTAACTTTATTACTAGGTAGCTGACCAATCCTTGTCTTCCTTGACGTATTTTATGCAGTTCATCTATCTGTTACTTTTTCTTCTCTTCACTTCTAGGACCACGCACTCTCCTGAATCTAATCTTACCTTATATACCCCATTTCAGTCTCCTTTATCTCTCTTTAACCTCTTAATGTTGGCCTTCCTTCAGGCTCACTTCTTGTTCCTCTTGTCCCCTCATTCTCATGGTCATGTCACTCAGTTCCGTGGCATTAAGTTGGATCTGTATGATGGACCTTCCCAAATGTCTGTGCACAGTTCAAATGTCTACAGACTCCAGAACTGTATCCTCAGCTGCCTACTTAACACCTTCACTTGGCTAGAACAGACATCTCCAGTGAAACAAGTTCGAAAGAACACCCAGTCTCACGCTCCACATTCAAAACCAGCTCTACTTTCAAGCCCTTTCTATTGATAGCAGCTTCATTCTTCTAGTTGCTCAAGAAAAATCCTTAGAGCAGCCCTTGCCTGCCCTTTCTCTCACACTCCCACATTCAACCTAGCAGAAAATCCTGCTGGCACTATCTTCAAAATGTATTTACTTTGTACCATCTCCCCTGCTATCCTCCTGATTCTTGCTACCATTATATCTTACCTGTATGATTGCAAATGCCTCCTAACAGGTCTCCCTTGCTCGCTGCTGCCTAGTCTTATAATAGTCATAGGGAATCTGTTAACAGTTGTGTCAGATTTCATCACTCAAAACTGTGCTCTGGTTCCTCACTTCAGAATAAACACCTCCCTGCTTGCTTGCAATGACCCATGGGGCCCTCCACAGCCTGGTCCACCACACCTCGCTACCCTCCTTTCCTACTGCTCCTCTCACTCCCTTCATTCAAGTCATGGTAGCCTCCTGATATGGTTTGGCTGTGTTCCCACCCAAGTCTCATATTGAATTGTATCTCCCAGAATTCCCACATGTTGTGGGAGAGACCCAGGGGGAGGTCATTGAATCATGGGGGCCGGCCTTTCCTGTGATAGTCTCATGATAGCGAATACGTCTCATGAGATCTGATGGGTTTATCAGGGGTTTCCACTTTGGCTTCCTCCTCATTCCCTCTTGCCACTGACATGTAAGAAGTGCCTTTCACCCTCTGCTGTGATTCTGAGACCTTCCCCAGCCAGGTAAAACTGTAACTCCAATTAAACCCCTTTCTTTTGTAAATTGCCCAATCTCGGGTATGTCTTTACCAGCAGCGTGAAAACGGACTAATACACCTCCTTACTGGTCATCTCACATATCAGGTATGCTTCTGCCTTAGGGCCTGTATTCATTTTCTATGGCTGCCATAACAAATCATTACAAAATTATTGGCTTAGAAACAACAGAAATGTGTTACCTTGCAATTCTGTGGGTCAGAAGTCTAACGTGAGTCTCACTGGGCTAAAATCAAGGTATTTCCTTTTGAAGTCTCTAGGAGAGAATCCATGTCCTTGCCATTTCCAGTTTCCAGAGACATCCACATTCTCTGGCTCACATCCTATTCCTCTGTCATCAAAGCCAGCAGTGTTACATCTCCATGCCTTTCTTCTGTGGTCACACTTTCCTCCAACCTCCTTTTCTGCCTTTCTCTTCTACTTTTAAGGACCTTGTGATTACACTGGGCTCACCTGGATCATCCAGGCTTATTTCTCTATCTTAAAGTCAGCTGTTTAGCAACGCTAATTCATCTGCAACATCAATTTCCCTTCACTGTGTAACTTAACATATTCACAAGTTCTGCAGATTAAGACATCTAATCTGGCAGTGGGAGGTGTGGCAGTGTGTATTATTCTTACTGCTATAGAGCCTTTACTCTAATTGTGCCCTCTGCCTGGAATGTTTCTACTCTTGGTTATTTCTCTCATCCTCTTTAGGTCTTTGATGAAAGGCTTACATTCTCAATGAAGGCTATTCCGACTATCTATTTAATCCTGCAACATGACCCCAGCCCCACTATGAGCACATCTGATTCCGTTTTCACTTTGTCTCAGCTGAATTTCCTTAGAAGCGGAATCTGAGACCGAGGCTCCTGTGCAAGTGATTTAATTAGGGAGTGTTTTCAGGTGAGACTTGAAGGAGAGAGAGAATCAGGATACGGTGGGAAAAGAAGCTAGACAACGATATGGGTTCACTTGGAGAATGCCGGCCTGAGTCCATGGGAGGTCTAGCCTAGCATGCAAATGGTGCCTCAGAGTTGTCCTATGTTGAGCACAATGACAACCCCATATCAGTCAATAATTGTCTGCAGGCTAGCTCCCTACCCACCCGCCCCCACCCCAGTCCTGAGGTGAGGGGATGCATGACTTCCTAGGCGTCTCTTGTCAAGGCAGCACCACTGACTGCGAACAGCACTCTGGAGAGGGGTCCAATGCTCAGAGCAGCTGGGGGATGGAAGCACTGACCCAGTAGAGGAAATGGGGCTGAGTTTCTTGCCCACACCCATCCAAATACAGTATGTCCCTGAATGGAGGGTGAAATCCTTTGGGGGACACCTGTCTGATGGGCTGAGGTGCAGACACACAGGAAGTGGAGATTGACTTCCCCACCCTCGATGTCACAGGGTGCCTCTGTGGGGTGCCTGGTGAGACACAAAACCTGGCAGCTGGTGAGTCTTGTGCTGTCACGTGCTGAGTCATGGGTCAGAGCCCTGGGCATATGTGACGACCTGCACTCAGCCAGCATGTAGCCCTGTTCCCAAGGAGCATAACATTAAATACAAAAAGACAAGAAAAAGACAGCCAGGAGAGACACTACGTAAGAAAGAAATATGTTTCATACTTTAGTACCTTTAAGGGCACTAAAATGCCCTTTATTTCCTGCTGTTTGAACAAGGGGTCCTGCATTTTTGATTTGCACAGGACCAGGCAACTATATGGCTGGCCCTGGTTTCAACTTCCTGAATTACATTCCTGTCAGACTTGTTCATATTACCTCAAATCACATTGCTAGGTGCATTAAGTTATCACATAGACTCTTCTTTCAAACTTGTACCATCTCTTAGGTTGCCTCTGCAGTTGAGGAGTATCAGCTTTTATTTATCCTTTGTTTATGCTCAGACGATAACCTTGCTTCTGTGTTATTTCACATACTTCTCCGTCACTCTTGTGCACCTGCTTTGTGTTATAGTAATCGCAGCATGTGCCTTTGAATGTCCTCAGCATCTAATCAGGACATGCACACAGAGTGGGTCTGCAGTAAATGCGGTTAAATGTTCAATGCATGAATGAATTAATCAAGAAACCCTGAGGTTGTTTTTCGGCCTTCTCTAGGCAGGCATCTGCTTCAGAATTATATTTCTTAGGTTCACATCATGCTGCCAGAAGTAGATGGACAATTTCTGATGAGTTCAGTCTGCGGTCCCAGACTTGGTTGCTTTGTCATCAAGGAGGCAATGTGCCCTCATCTCTCACCAGCTTCCAATCAGTGGGTCTCACACAGGAATAGACACCAAGCCCAGAGAAGCTGGGCACTGTCTCTCCTTGATAAAGAGTTCTTGTTTATTCACCCAAGCACTTTAGTTTTGCATTCAGAAGACAAAGCAGCAAGTACGAGCTTGTTGGGAAAAGAATAAGTGCTGCCAGAAGTGAGAGAGGGGGTTCATTCAGTTGTCACTTGCAGCCCATTCCTTGTCTGAAGCATCTTTTACCTCCTAATTGTCTCCCTCCCCTTTCCTGTGTCTGCCTCACACAGACTGAACACTCTCAGACAGCTTTACAAATTGGCTCTGGAATTATTAACCAGTGAAAATTCCATTGAGTCTGAAAAATACACACTTCTCTTGCCTATGTTTATTAATCGGTTGCTATTTTATGCCTGTCCTTGTCCACCTTATTACGCTCAACGCTGCCCTAGGCCATATTGAGAAGGAGGCAGTTAGTCTTTGTCCTTTGCTCTCTGCATCCTTGGTTATGTAGTCTTTTACTTATTTTAAAAGTCTTCTCCTAATTTCCTTTTCAGGGGTCTATGTTTTCCTGAGTCTCTGTAGATTTATATCCTCATTCACACTAGGTTATGATTGACATCATATATCACGTTTCCTAGGAGTATTTGCATCTTAAAATACCTTTCCTAGAGAGGGCAACACTCACCTGAAGAAGTCAAATCTCCAGTTGTGTAATTTTAGATGCTGCAGAAGCTGGATGGATGTCATTTCAGGGCAAGGGTAGTAGCCCTACCCTAGTAGCCCTCAAATCATACTCAGAAGGAAGCTATTCCCTATAGATCTTGTAATTATTAGCCCTAAATGATTCTCCTCCTCTTGTCACTGAACTAAGTGAGATTTATTCCTTTCTGCAGCAAACAAACATTTACCAGCCACTGCTAACGTAGTTGGCCCCGGGAGCTCAAATGGAAAGTGAACAGGAAAGATATTCATACTATTTAAGTTGCCTTCCTGGTTTTCTACATCCAAGTTCTGGAAACTTTTGCTTCTTTTTGACAGCTTTCCAGAGGAACAGTCAAAGCCTTTAAGGACTTATGGATTGCCTCTTTCACATTCTTTCCCAGCAATTAGCAGGGAAACCTGACTGTGGCATTCCTATGATGAAAATTGTTCAATGGCACCCATATCCTACAGAATAAAAGCTTAACACCTTAGCACAGAGCATAAGACTTTCCTTCCTGCCCAGCCTCCTGTTCTCCTAAATAATTCCTCCTCCCAAGCCTGCTGCCTCCTTTCTTAAAGCCTGTACATATACTGGTGCTACAGTAACACTCAAATTCTCAAAGGCCCAGGAACAGGTATATTTTCTTGGGTCTCTATGCATTTTCCTAGGCTGTTTCCTCTCAATATGCCCACTGCCTGGTAAAATCTTCTTAATGCTTTAAGTCTCAGGAATCCTTCCATTCCCTTAACATACAGTCTCAAAATCCCACGTGTCTATTATAGCACTAAGTAGATCACGTTGTAGCTATTTGCTTGTCTGTCCAACTGTTTAAAAGATGGTAATCTTCTTGGGTTTTATGATTCTGTATTCTCAGTACCTAGCACAAAGCCTGGCACATAGCTAGCATTAAAAACTTAAATGACGGGCCAGGAGTGGTGGCTCACGCCTGTAATCCTAGCACTTTGGGAGGCCGAGGTAGGCAGATCACCTGAGGTCAGGAGTTCGAGACCAGCCTGACCAACATGGAGAAACCCATTCTCTACTAAAAATACAAAATAAGCTGGGTGTGGTGGTGCATGCCTGTAATCCCAGCTACTCAGGAGGCTGAGTCAGGAGAATCGCTTGGACCTGGGAGGAGGAGTTTGCGGTTAGCCGAGATTGTGCCATTGCACTCCAGCCTGGGCAACAAGAATGAAACTCCATCTCAAAATTTAAATGATGAACCATCATATGAACAAAATTAAAACTCTGAAAATACTACATGGCTACTTTTATTTCATAAGTGGAATGAGAACTTCCCTTTTAGAACATTATAATGCAAGTTAACAAACTACAGCCTGTGGCCAAACCTTTATTTATAAAAAATAAAATAAAATTTTATTGAAGTACAACCATACACATTTATTTATGTATGGTCGGTGGCTGCTTTTGCACTACCACATGCAACGGAGACCCTGTGGGCCACAAAGCTTAAACTCTTTACTAGTTGTATTATTTGATCCTTCCAAAAGTTTGCCAACAGCTGCCTTTGGGGAGAGAGAAAAAAAGGGAGCTAACGAGTTGAGTTGTATCTACAATGAAGGAAAAAAAGAAGGACTCAGGAGAAGAAATAAGCAATAAAGTGTGGTGACATCCTTCAATTTGCTCTGAAGGGAGGTCCAGTTTTCAAGTGCCCTCACAGACTCGAAGCACAGGACTCCTGAGCACAGACAGGAAAAGTGAAGCTGAATTTGCCACGGGAGCCTGGAACACAAGGGTGTTGTTGTCAACTGTTTACCAAGGCAGAGAGAGAAGGGCAAAGTCGATCCCAAGAAGTTAGTAAAAGCACAAATGCCTAATAATAATCGCAGCAGAGAGCTTTTTAGGTGCCCCATTAAAGAGAGTGCTTTGTCCTAATAAATACCAGGATGAGAGTCTGTTCTCAGAGCCCCCTTCCTGCACTTTATTCTTAATGAGCCTTCTAATGAGTGCACCGTCTTTATTTCCTTGAGAGACTAATCACTCCCCATCTTAGCCTGTTATTTAAATATATGGCATGGCGTGGAAAGCTTTAAAAAAAAAAGCCCAAGAAATCTTCTCTGTGCCTTTTCCAATTGCCTATGTCACCCCTGCAGGACAGAGGAGGGTGTGTAAACTGTATTCACAAGATAACAGGTTCCTCTACTTTTAATAAGGCAAAATTCATAAAACTCCAGGGTTTGTTTCTAGATGTAGATTAGAAAAAAAAAAACAAAAAACACTTAAACAAGCAATGGCTTCCCTGCACTGTTCTTTAACTCTTCCTTTATTAAAAAAAAAAAAAAAAATACCAGCTCTTGGCCTGTCTCAAAACAAAAGAAATCAGATGTCATTAGTGTTTACCTCCGAGCTCAGGACTTCTTATTTTATTTTATATTTCATTGTCACTTTTCTCCTATTTAGTAAATGAAAATTACCACAGAAAGAAGAATTACCCACAGCTCTTCAGTTAAGAATCATTCTGGGTTATCAACCTGTCCAGATAGATGAGAATTTAATATTACTTTTCAATGGCAAAGTATTAAACTACATTCTTGCCACAACCATATTCATTATCTTGCCTACCTTTAAAAAAGAGGGGGGAAAGTATGTGGTAATTTCTTAATATCATTTAATATCATCAAACATCTACTGTTTAAATTTCCCTAATTGTCTCATAATTGTTGATTAGAATCAATGTGTGTCTGAGTCTCTTCCACTTATAGGTTTTCTCTTAATCTTACTTTATCCATTGTAATGTATTTGTTAAAGAAACTGAGTTTTCACCATGTAGAATTTTCAGGATTGTGAATTTTGCTGATTGTATTCTTTTGACACCCTTTAATGTGCTATCCTGTATTTTCTGTAGTTAAAACTAGAAGCTTGTGATGTTACAAAAATGTCCTAATGCTTCAGATATGCATGCTGATGACATGATATAATTTCTAGGATTTCCAGCAAACTCAAACAGTGAGAGGTAGGGCTATAGAGAGAAGGGCTGTACGTGAAACAATATTGTACATGTTGATAATTGTTGAAGCCGGACGATAGGCACATGGAGTTTTCTTATTTCTTCTACTTTGGTAGATGTTTAAATTTTTCTATAATTAAAAAGCTAGTGTATATTTTAGTCATTTCAGATGAAAATTTCTGAAACACATCACACACACTTTATCCTTGCTAAACATTTGATTTTTTCTTGATAACACTCAGTCCCCATTCTAAAGACTACAGTATCATAGAGTAAATATCTCAACAAACTAAAAGAACCTTCTCCTTATGCATTTCAGTAAATGGAGGAAACCACACTAAATTATCAGGTTTCATTTAAAACCCAGGTCTCTAAGAATTGAAAGGAATTCTTTATGTTTACATTTTTGACTAATTAAAAATAACAAGAAATAAAACCACTAATCTAGAAAAGTTTCCCAAATAGGAATCACCACCCCTAAGAAGTGTGTGAGATTTGTATGAAAATCCATTAGAAGCAGATCCATTTCCCCTAGCTGCACCTTCAGTCTTGAGATGATCTAGATCTGCTGCTGCTGCTGCTTATTATTATTTGGTAGTAACATGGTAAATGCAGGGCCAGCAAAAAATGGCGGGAAAAGGTTGAGACTTACCAAATCACAGACTTTGAGATACAGTTGAGTTTTCGTTTCTTCTCAGTCTGTGCCTGAGGTGAATAAAGGTCAGAATGACCTTCATAGAAAATTCCAGCTCCCATTCTGACTCAGAAAAAGAGAAAGTATCATTGTTGGAGCTGGAAATGGCGAGGGTACGTTGATTTGGGGTGACAAAAGTACACAGTGTACTACTTTTCCTTTTAGGAACATGTTAAAATGGTTCTAATAGAATTGTATCCCTTTATAAATTAGCAATTGTTTTTATTCTCCACCATTTCAGCCCCAAGGCAGTCATGGAATCGCCCATTGGTTGAGAAACATACGATGCCGGCTCCCAGGCTCGGAACACCCATGTGTCACAGACTGAAACTTACACTCATTAGCTACCTCTCCGGGATAATATCTTCCCTGACTCCTTCCTTGTCTGTTAATGCCTAGACAGCCTCTGTTCAGATCTCACTGGGCCTCAGCTCAATGCAGCTGCAAGTGCATTCGCTGAAGGGTCACTTAGTGCTCAGTCTGAAGCTCTGATTTTGTACATAACCAGCCTTTTAATGACAAATGGCCATTCTGTCTCGAATCCCACAACCATGAATGACGCGAGAGATTCGGTCTTACAATCTGTTGAATGCCCATGTTGCTCATTCTTTTATTTTTGAATTTTGACTAGAGTATTTTTATATGTTATAAATATGTATATGTATATAATATATAAAGTTATTTAACCCACTATAAAGATTATTGAAGGAATTGTGAAAAGCTATCACTAATCCAACTTGCAATTGGACAACATCTTGATTTCTTCCATAATTTATTCTTCAGCTCAGGTCTATCATTCTGCCTCTCTAGAATATCCGACGTATCTACATTCGCCTAGTGAGCACTACTTTCATTGCCCACTTTCTTGGGCTCATGTACTGCCTCCACCTCCTTTTGTCACTAGCTATGGCCTTGCTGACCCCCTCCTCCATAGGCTAGCCCATTAGCAACCCCCACATCAGTAGTAATTTTCACTTGCTTTTCAAATTATTTACAGAAAAACATAAGCCATGAATCTCCTAGAATCTGCTAGATTTTTCTGTGGTGATGGAAACATCCAATACAGTAGTAGGCACTACCCACATGTGGCTATTGAGCACTTGAACCCTTAAACATGAATAGTGTGGTGGATGGATTTCCACAGGTTTCATCCCTGCAGGCAGAGGATGGGGTCCTCTTAAAACCACTTCTAAAATGGTAAGTCTAAATATAAGTACCTGTGAAGGTACTTATATTCAGGGATTCTGTTTTCTCTTGTTGTTTGAAAATGGACCATATACAATTTCCTACATAGAGCTACATTAGATTGTTATCTTTTCACTAATCCATTTTCCTGGTTACAGCTACTAAAACCATGAAATGAAACTTGTGTTCAGCAGCCCATAGAGAAAGCAGCAAGCAATCAGCTAGATGACACTCTACCCCAAATACATATAATTAACAACGAACTCAATGTCATAAATGAGAGGTTTCAGACAATGATCAGAACATGAATCTGGGTTTACCATACATATAAAATGTCTTTAGAGGATACCAAAAGCCTGTAGGTCAGAAGCTCCAAGATGGGAAAAGTAGTCTTAGTAAGACAACATAGTGACTGTTGAGACTAAATCCTCATGAGAAGAGGGTTCTTGAGAAAGCAAAACAAGCCATCCACAGAGAGAAAGTAGAAGAGTTAAAGTCAGGATTGTTATAATTCTTTCCACATAGTAGTATCCTTTCTTCAAATATTTATGTTAAGTCATTCATAGAGGATTAATGTTTTAGAGGAAGCTAAATATTATAGGAGACAGGCAATGAGAGAAATGAGAACCCCAGCAACGAATGCCTTATATTAAAAGTGACCACATCACTTCTCCTCTATGAAGCCTAAATTAATTATATACTAAATTGGGAAATTGAGACTCCTGGAGATACATTCCTCTGGAATTTTATGTGGCACTTCAAAGGCTTGAACTATTTATTAATAATTATATTCTACATCAAGCTATCTCAGAGTCAGTCAGTATAGCCCCTAGAATAAGAAGAAGTAAGAAACACAAGTCCTTGATATGTCTGTCATATGTTGTCCTCACATGTGATACTCACAGTAGGCCCATTGGCTTATTCGGGTTCCATGCTTCTCATGACATTTTATAGTTTGATCTAAAAAGAAAAAGTTTTATAGAACTAACTTAAAAAATTAGTAATCTTAACAATTATTATCATCATCTCATTCTTATTCAGTGCTGTGCCAGGAGCTGTTCTAAACAATTAACAATCATTAAACTTTTTTAATCCTCATGATAATCCTAGAGAGTGATGGGTTTTATTATCCCAATCTGCAAATGAGGCACAAAGACTTCAATGTTTAACAATAAGAAAGCAGGTAAATACCAACTTGGAATTGATTACTATGCATCCATTAAAAATCATGCTTTCTATAAATATTTAATCAATTGAAAAAAATTCATGATATGTATAGGTAAGTACCAACAGTGGTAATTCAGAAGAATCCTTTTTGATGGAAATGAGGAGACAGAAGGGAAGATAGAGACAGAAACGAGAAGGACAGTCACCAAAATTGTACATATTTTACCTCTAGATAGTGGTTTTATTGCGCTTTTATGATTTGTATATTTTTCAATTTTTTTCAGTGATTATTACTTTAATAATCACAAAATATAATTTTTTAAATACTCATCTGATTTTCTTCCTATACTTAATCGAAGTGCTAGTCATAATGTTTATTCATACAACAAATATTTATGAAAGTCTTCTTTGCAAACCATTGTTTGGGGCTCTCAAGATACAGCAATAAACAAGGCTGACAATTATCCTACATGTTTTCATTCAAGTGACAGAAAACATAAACCATTAAACAAAAACACAAATAAGTCATTTCAGAATGCAATAAATACTGTAAAATAAAAAAGAAAAGATGACATGATAGAGAATAAGAGGTGTGTGCGGTGGGGAGAGGCAAGCAGTTAATTTCAAAAGGATGCTCTAAGTGGACATTACTTAGGAGACATTTGCGTTGAGACCTGAAGTATGGAAAAGAACCATTCAATGAGACTGTGAAAGGGTGATGACAGAAAGAATGGTAATACAGTATTCCAAAGATGGCAACAAGCTCAGCAAATTCAGAATACAGACAGAGGCTCAGTGTGGCTAGAGTACAATAAAGAAGGAGAAGGGGCTGGGAAATAGGCAATGCCAGATCAAGGAGGTCCAGGTAGGTCACAAAAAAAGTTGAATTATTATTTGTTTATTTATTAGGTATTTTTTTACATCCACTCTAGCTGTTGTGTAAACAATGAGCTATGGAATCCAAGAATAGAAGACCACAGCCAATTAGGAGGCTATTACTGTAATTTAGGTTAGAGATAATGATGACTTAGAAGAAGAGTAGCACTACAAAGAAAGAGAAATGAACAGATTAAATAATATTTTCAAAATACAGCATAAACTGTGTGGTGTTTTAGATGTAGGACATAAGTAAATAGTCAAGAAGAATGCATGGGATATAGGCTCAATCAATCAAGTAGATGGTGGTATCATTTGCTAATATGAAAAAGTTTAGAAAGAGATTAGGTCGTAGATGGAGATTGGAAGGAAGAATGACATTTTCAACACAAATGCATAAGCCTAAGTAACCACTACAACAATCAACTATAGAGCATTTCCATCATGCAAAAAACTTCCTCTGTGCCCTTCCCAATCAAGTCCCTAATCGTGACCCTAAACAATCACTGGTGCACTCTCATGGTAAATTATTGTCTTTTTCAGAATTCCTATGAATAAAATTTGTGTTTAGAGTTCTTCACTCTGTGTTTATTGTTGTTGTTGTTGTTTTTATAATTATCCATGTTGTTATGTATATCAATATTCTGTATGTTTTATCAGATACAAATTTTGTTATAAAATACAATATAGGCCAGGAGCGGTGGCTCAAGCCTGTAATCCTAGCACTTTGGGAGGCCGAGGCGGGCGGATCACAAGGTCAGGAGATCGAGACCATCCTGGCTAACACGGTGAAACCCCGTCTCTACTAAAAATACAAAAAAAAAAAAAAAAAGGCCGGGCGTGGCGGCGGGCACCTGTAGTCTTAGCTACTCGGGAGGCTGAGGCAGGAGAACGGCGTGAACCCGGGAGATGGAGCTTGCAGTGAGCTGAGATCGCGCCATGGCACCCCAGCCTGGGCGACAGAGCGAGACTCTGTCTCAAAAAATAAAATAACATAAAATAAAAATAACATAACATAACATAACATAACATAACATAACATAAAATAAAGTTCTGTATTATAAATAAAACATAACTTGCTTACCTTCATCTGTTGATGAATATTGAGTTATATTTACTTCGGTAGTATTATGAATAAAGCTGTTATGAACATTCAGGTAAAAGACTTAGTGTAGGTGTTTTCATTTCTCTGGGGTTGACACCTAGGAATAGAATTTCTGAGTCACATGGTGAGTGCGTGCTTAAGTTTAAACTGCCTAAATGTTCCCAAAGAATTTGTAAAATTTTACCTTCTTATAAACAATATATGAGAGTTCCAGTTGCTCTCCATTCCTCACCAACTCTTGATGTTTTCTATCTTTTTAAATCTTTCTAGCGGTTGTAGACTGGTATCTCATTGTTAAAGTCTGCATTTCCCTGGTGACTCAAAGCATATGTCTTCATTTGCTTAGTTCTTTCACTCAGCAGTATTTTGTACTTTTCAGTATGTGATCTTATACGTATATATTTTTTAAATTTATTCCTAAATATTTTCTTTTTAATGCTGCTGTAATAGTAAAATATTTTTAAATTTTATTGTTCATTTTTTTCTTGCTAGTATTCAAAATAAAATTCATTTTCACAATTTTTAAGGGAATATTCAAACAGCAACATTTTACAGAGAACTTCCGTATATCATCACTGATTCTATTGCTATCATTGTAATTGGTTTATCACATATCTATCCATCTATCCACTTATCTATCCATCTAATCCATATACATTTTAATTCATTTCAAAATAAACTGCAGATATGATTTCTCTTTGTCTTTATTTGTTTGTTTGTTTGTTTATTGTGTAGAAACAAGGCCTCACTATGTTGCCCAAGCTGGTCTTGGACTTCTGACCTTAAGGAATCCTCCCATCTCAGCCACCACACCAGGCCTCACTTTGTCTTTGTACTTCAACATGCATATCATCTACTAAATTCAATATATTTGATTTTATTTCTATTTTGATATAAACCATACATTCAAATAATTGCACAAATAATGCATGTGCATTCACTAAGTTTTGACAAATGCATGTACCTGCATATCTGAAATTCCTATCAAGATACAGACCATTATCATCAATCTAACCCTTTTGCAATATATTCTTCCCCTGCTGCTGAGAACATGAGAAGCAACCTTCCTTCCTTCCTTCCTTCCCTCCTTTCTTTTCTTTTTCTTTCTTTCTTTTTTTTTTCTTTTTCTTTCTTTCTTTCTCTGTTTCTTTCTTTTTCTCCCCTTTCTCTTTCTTTCTTTATCTTCCTTCCTTCCTTCTTTCCTTCCTTCCTTCCTTTCCTTTCTTTCTTTTTAACACTATAAAATTGTTTGGGATATTCCACAATTTCATATAACTCTGATCAAACAGTTTATCAGTTGCATAAGACTTATTTTACTTAGCCTAATGGTTTTTGTTATTTCATGTAACAGTAGTTTGTTCCTTTCTTTTGAATGAATACTACTCTAACATATGAACATACCACAATTTGCTGGTCCATTCTTCTATAAATAAGCTATGTCCAGTTTCTTGGCCATTATGAATAAAACTGCCATGAAAATTTATGTACAATTATTTGCCACATAATCATGATTTGGTCAATGATGGAGCATATACAGTAGAGGTCCCATAATATTATAATGAAGCATATAGAAACCTGATACATGTCATTTGATATTGGCATTACAGATCAACCAGGGGAAATGATTAATATTCAGTAATGGTGCTGGGACATTTGGTTTCCATATATATGTATGTACCATCTAGATTTGTGTAAGTACACTCTTATTACACAACAAAATCACTTAATGATGCATTTCTAATGTTTAATGATGCGTTTCTCAGAACATATCCCCATCATTAAGTGACACATGGTTGTATTTGTTTTGGGAACATGTTTTAATTTATTTTAGGTTGAAATCTAGAAGTAAAGTTACTTGGTCCTGAGGTAGGTATATTTATTTTGATAAGAAACCACCAGAATTTTATCTCCAGATGTTGAACCATCTTATATCACAACCAACGATGCACAAAATTCTTGTTATTCCACATCCTTGATAGCATTTGGTTTTGTCGAGTTTTAAAATGTTAGCAGGTATGTAATAACACATACTGTAGTTTTTATTTTTATTTCTCTAATAATTAATGACATCGAACATCTCTTTATGTGCTTATTGCTCCTTCATATATCTTCTTTTAGGAAGTATATGGACAAATCTTTTGATCATTTTAATTGCATTGCCTTTTTTCTTCTAAATTTAGGAATTATTTATAAATCTTGGATATCAGTCCTTCGTCCAATATATATTACAAGTGTTTTTCTCTGTGCAGCTTATCTATTCATTTTAATGGTCCTTTTTATTAGTAGGAATTTGTAGATTCTATGAAGACTAATATACCATATTTCACTACACAGTTATATTGTTCTGTGACCTATCTAAATTTTCTTTGCCTACTTTCAAGTGATGAAAAATCTTCTTATGAGTCTTCTAAAAGTTTTGCCGTTTTATTCTTTACATGTAAGCCCATGATCTATTTCAAATTAAATTTTATGTGTGGTGTGAGGTAAGGGTTGAAGCTTATTTTTTCCATATTATTCCAGCACTATTTATTGAAAAGATTTTTTCTCCCAATTGGACTACATTGTTTTAGCATCTTAAGTAATTAATTTAAGTTTTATTTTCTTAATATATCATAATTTTATATATTTATGGGGTACATTGTGATGTTCTATGTATACATTGTATAATGATCAAATCAGAGTAATTAGAATATCCATCACCTTAAATACTTGTCATTTTTTTGTGGTGAGAACATTCAAAATCATCTCTTCTGGATATTTTGAAATATAAAATACATTGTTAACTATAGTTACCCTACTGTGTAATAGAACACCAGAACTTATTCCTGCTGTCTAACTGTAACTTTGTATCCATTGACTAACTTCTCCCCATCCCTCCCACCCCCCTGCTCTCCTTGGCCTCTGGTAACCTGTATTTAACTTTCTACTTCCATGAGATCAACATTTTTAGATTACACATTTGAGTGATATCATGCAGTATTTGTCCTTTTGTGCTTGTCTTATTTCCCTTCATATAATGTTCTCCAGGCTCATCCATGTTGTACAAATGATAGGATTTCATTATTTTATTTATTATTTTTATTACTTTTTTGAGATGGAGTCTTGCTCTGTTGCCCAGGCTGGAGTGCCTTGATACAATCTCCACTCGGCTTGGCCTCCCATAGTGCTAGGATTACAGGAGTGAGCCATTGTGCCCAGCCAGATTTTATTGTTTTTTATGGCTGAATATCATTCCATTGTGTGCGTGTGTGCATGTGTGTGTGTGTATCACGTTTTTTTTTTTTTTTTTTTTTGAGACGGAGTCTCGCTCTGTCGCCCAGGCTGGAGTGCAGTGGCCGCATCTCAGCTCACTGCAAGCTCCGCCTCCCGGGTTCACGCCATTCTCCTGCCTCAGCCTCCCGAGTAGCTGGGACTACAGGCGCCCGCCACCTCGCCCGGCTAGATTTTTTGTATTTTTTAGTAGAGACGGGGTTTCACCGTGTTAGCCAGGATGGTCTCGATCTCCTGACCTCGTGATCCACCCGTCTCGGCCTCCCAAAGTGCTGGGATTACAGGCTTAAGCCACCGCGCCCGGCGTGTATCACATTTTTAAAAAAGATTCTTGATTTTTTTTTAACTTTTAAGTTAGGCTCAGGGGTACAGGTGCAGATCTATTATATAGGTAAACTGTGTGTCACGGGGCTCTGGGGTACAGATAATGTCATCATCCACGTAATAAGCACAGTACCCAATAGGTATCTTTTCTGATCCTCTCCTTCCTCCTACCCTCCACTCTCAAGTAGGCCCCAGATCTGTTGTTTCCCTCCTAGCATCCATGTGTTCTCAGTGTTTAGCTCCTACTTATAAATGAGAACATGTGGTATTTGGTTTTCTGTTCCTGTGTTAGTTTGCTTAGGATAATGGCCTCCAGCTCTATCCATGTTACTGCAAAGGATATTATTTTGTTCTTTTTATGGCTGCAAAGTATTCCTATGTATACCACATTTTTTAATCCATTCATTCACTGATAGATACCTAGGTTGATTTCATATCTTGGCTATTGTGAAAGTGCAACAATAAACATGGGAGTGCAGATAGCTCTTTGAAATACTGATTTCCTTTCCCTCAGACATATATGCAGCAGTGGAATTGTTGTATCATATGGTACTTATATATTTAATTTTCTGAGGAACCTTGATGGACAGTATGAATGTGCTAGTCCAATAATGAATGCATTTATTTACATTCCCACCAACAGTATATGAGTTCCCCTTTCTCTATATCCTTGCACAAATTTGTTATTTTTTTGTCTTTTTGACAACAACCATTCTAACTGGGGTGAGATCATATCTCATTGTGGTTTTGATCTGCAGTTCACTGATGCTTAGTAATAAAGAGCAGAGCAGAAATAAACAAAAATACAGATTAAAAATACTAAAGACCAATGAAATGAAGAGTTGGTTTTTTGAAAAGATAAACAAAATAGACAAATCTTTAGCTAGACTAAGAAGGAAAGAGAGAAGACTCAAATAAAATCAGAGGTGAAAAAGGAGACCTCACAATTGATACCACAGAAATACACAGGATCAGTAGAGACTATTATAAACAACTACACACTGAGAAATTGGAAAACTTAGAAGAAATGGATAAATTCCTACATACATACAACCTCCCAAGACTAAACCACGATGAAACAGAAAACTTGAACAGACCAATAATAAGTAACAAGATTGAATCAGTAACAAAAAGTCTTCCATCACAAAGTCCCAGTACAAATAAAATAAAAAGAACGAATAAGACCTTATACTTGATAGCACAAGAGGGCTACAGTCAATACAAATTTAACTGGATGGGCATGGTGGCTCATGCCTGTAATCCAAACACTTTGGGAGGCTGAGGCAGGTGGATCACTTGAGGCCAGGAGTTCAAGACCAGCCTGGCCAACATAGCAAAGCTCCATCTCTACTAAAAAATACAAAAAATTAGCCAGGTGTTGTGGCACATGCCTGTAATCCCAGCTACTCAGAAGGCTGAGGTATGAGAATTGCTTGAACCCGGGAGGCAGAGGTTGCAGTGAGCAAAGATAGTACCACTGCACTCCAGCCTGGGTGACAGAGCAAGACTCTATCTTGACTAAATAAATAAATAACAGTAAATAGAATTTAATTGTACATTATAAAATAACTGAAAAAGTATAATTAGATTGTTTGTAAGACAAAGGATAAATGCAATTTTTCCTGATATTATTGTGCATTGCATGTCTGTACCAAAATGCCTCATGTACCCCATAAAATGTATACCTAATACGTACCCACAAAATTAAAATTAAACTAAAAGAAAAGCCAAGGATCCAAGACTTCACAGCTGAATTCTACCAAATATTTAAAAATGAACTAATACCAATTATTTTCAAACTATTACAAAAATATTGAAGTGGAGAGAATTCTTCCAAACTCCTTGCAAGAAGTAAGCATTACAATGATACCAAAACCAGAAAAAAGACCACCACAACAACAAAAAGCTTCAGGCTGATATCCCTTATGAACACAGATGCAAAAATTCTCAACACAATACTAGCATGCCCAATCCAACAGCAACTCAAAAAGATCATTCACAATGATCAAGTGGAATTCGTTCCTGTAACGCAAGAATGATTCAACACACACAAATCAATAAGCAAAATACATTATATTAACAGAATGAAGGACAAAAACCATATGATCATCTCAAGTAATTTTAGACCTCACTTCTAGTAAAATCATTTAAAGCTATATATTTTTTTAAATCACTACACTAACTGCATCTCATACATTTTGATATGTTGAGTTTTAATATTTATTATTTTCAGAATATTTTTAAATGCCTACAATTTCCTATTTGACCCATAGATCACTTAAAATGTATTGTTTAATTTCTAAATGTTTGAAGGTTTCCTAGATAACTCATTTTTATTAATTTTTGTTTTAATGCATTCAGTGTAAAAGGACATGCTGTGCATGATTTCAGTTCTTTTAAATGTACTGAGTCTTGTTTCATGACCCCATAAATAGTATATCTTGGACAGTGTATCATGTATCATGTGCACTTGAAAAAAATATATTTTTTTCTTGTGAATTTAGCTGATAGTGCTGTTCAGATCATGTAGGTCTTTACTGATTGTTTTGTCTAGTTGTCCTGTTAAGCACAAAGAGATAAGGGTCTAGTTTCATCCTTTTGCAAATGGATATCCAGCTTTCTCAACACTATTTATTGAAGAGACTGTCCTTTCCCTAATGCATGTTCTTGGTATCTTTGTCTAGTGCAGAGAATTCGGAGTTCAAATCTCCCCCTGTGGTCTTGTGGAAATCTTCATTTCTCCTTGCATTTCTGTCAATTTTTGCTTTCAACATTTTTAGGTTCTGTTATTAAGTAAATACAAACATATGGCCATTACTTCTTCCTAATTAATTAGCCCTTTTATCATTATTAAATGTTTCTTTTTATATTTTGGTAATATTCACTGTTTTGACATTTATTTTACTTGATATTAATATAGCTATTACAGTCTTCTTATATTTATTCTTGACATATTTTTTCCCATGCACTTTCAGGCCATATATGACTTTGTATTAAGTTGTATCTCTCGTTTACAGCATAAAGTTGGTCTTACATTTTATCTGTTCTATTTTTGTCTTTTAATTAGCATGCATAATTCATTAATATTTTATGTAGTTTGTAATGTGATTAAAATTAGGTATACTGCTTTGTTTTCTGTGTGTTCATTCTTTTTGTCTTTCCAACCTTCCGTTTTAGGATTCTTGTATATTATCTTAATAATGACTATGAACTGTGAAAATTTCACAGAAGTCGTATCTCGTTTGTGGACTTCTTTATGTGTGTGGAAATGCCAATGAAAACAATTACAGTAAAGAGTTTTAGGGAACTATTAGAGCTCCTCTGACCCAAGCCCTTCAGTTTTACAGATATAGAAATTAAGACCAGAGAGGTTAACTGACTTGCCTTCAAGCACACAAGAAGTAATCTTTCTAAGCCAAGATAAGAGTGCTGCCTATACCACCATCTCAATATACGTTGGGTAAAAAAATGTTCATTTTGTGCCACCTAGGACTGAACATCCTTCTTCATTGTGTGAGCTGCGATGAGAGGCAAGACCCTAACATCTCTCACTGTGGAACTGGATAGATCATACCATCCTTCCCACTCTAGGAGGATTTCAAAATGCTGACGTCTGGCTTATCTTGTAAAAGCAGGATGTATGACACCACTGAGCCTCCAATTCTATAGGGCAACAACCCAGCTAGAAATGAGTAGCAGCCCCTGCCTTCTGTGGCAAAGGCATGATTTACAGGTCACCAGAATCTCCATGCAGATACTTACCATTTACATGATTTGCCTGCCTGGTGGGCATGTGAGTTTGTGGCCCCTGCTCTAGCCATACAAGACTCCTTTCAGTTCTTCACATACATCATGCAGTTTCATGTCTTCATGGCTTTTTAGATAATGTATCTTCTGCCTCCTTCACCACCTGTGCCTTGAACACCTCATCATCCTTCATGAGTGTGACCAAATGCCGTGTTCCTTCTGAAGCTCATGCTGATTTCTGCAAGCAAAGGTGATCATGGCATCCTTTGAGACATGGCTGCATCCTGTAACTCACATCCTATTTTATCACAATGATTTTTTTAAACACATGCCTCTTTCTAACCTGTGGTCCCACAGAAGTCAGGGCCCACTCTGTGTATGTGTATGTGTGTACACAGGCATGCATATTTTCATCACAGAATCTCAGGCACCAAGAAATAAATGACGGCGAACTTGTTAAGTCTCTCATATATTACTTTCTTTATAAAATATTAGTAACAGTTTTTACCTGCCTCGCAGGAGTGTCTTAAGAATTGATTCACATTTACAAAGCACTCGGAAATCCTTGGATTTGAGATGCTGTAGAAGTGAATGCATTATTATTATGATCAACCTGAGGCAGATAAATTGTAAGGAGAAAGCAGAGGATTGGGCTTGCTTGATATTTACAATAATATAGGTCTCTTTGCTGGGAATGCTATCTCCCCAGAAATGTATATTATGAATTACATTCCCTTTCCCTAGAAAATAGTTCTCAAAATCAGGCCAGACCTCTGTGCTGGTTACATTTTGCTTCATCTTTGGATTTATCTACCTCAGGGCAACATATTATACAGCCTGCTCTGAAACACTTTGGATACCCTCAAGGTATATGTAAGCCTAGAAGAAAAGAACAGGTAACTTTCTATTTTTATGAAGCAGCTGAATGAAATGTCACCCTGTTATACTAAATCATATAAAGCAAGCCTTCTGGATATTTAAAGTTAGAAATCTGAATTTGTTACATAGGTTTTGTTTATTATCACAGCCAGGGTTTCAAGGGAAATGTGCCTGTATCTTGCAAACATTTTCAACTCCCGTTTAAGCTGCCTAACTGGAGAATCTCAGCCCCATATATCCCCTGCAGGCAATGCCCTGAATTTTTCTCCCCTCCCATTAGCGGTTTTCTGATGCTTCACCACTGCTTCTTGTTCCATCTCATCTTGTTTCCTCCATCCTGGGGATGATCGTATTCTGAGAAAATCATTTGTTCTTCATTGATAAATCCTGGCTCCTTCTTAATGCTCATCTCCAGACACACCTTCTTATATTGATGTAGTCAGTTTAGTCCCCAGTTTAGCCAAACATTCCTTGTATCTCCATTGTACTCCATATATAATTCCATCAGAATACTTACTGTTATTAAATCTAGGGAGATAGGATCTCAGTCTGTCAACCAGGCTGGAATGCAATGGCTCAATCATAGCTCACTGTAGCCTTGAACACTGGGGCTCAAGCAAAGCCTTCCAATTTGCTGGGACTAAATAAGTCTGCCGCCATGCCCGGCTAATTTTATTTTTATTTTTATTTTATTTTATTTTTTTC
Source organism: Rhinopithecus bieti (assembly GCF_001698545.2). NCBI lineage: Eukaryota > Metazoa > Chordata > Mammalia > Primates > Cercopithecidae > Rhinopithecus > Rhinopithecus bieti. The sequence goes on from NW_016824245.1 coordinate 1,637,894, forward strand.
TGTGCCTCACTATGTTTCCCTGGCTGGTCTGGAACTGCTGGGCTTGAGCCATCCTCCTTCCTCCCAAAGTGCTAGGATTACGGGCATGAGCCACCACTCCTCGCCTGTTCTTATATTTTATAGTTTGGTCTCCTCCCTCTACATCTAAACTTCTTTTGGTAAAGTCCTACTAATTTCAGCTCCTTATCAATTCGTTCTAATATCAGTTTTACTACATAATGATTACAGAACAATTTGTTTTTCAGGTGAATATAAATGCAAGGTTAATAGTAGGCAACCAATTAATATTTTACCTCCACAGGTATATTTTGACTTTAACAGTGATATGCTGATGGATGGTACACAGTGATTGTAATCTTCAAAGGTTTTATGCTGGAAGAGATTTTGCAGATTCATTGTCCCTAACATTCTCTCTTGAAATCCTGGTATTATAAGATACTAATATGTTTTCTTAAAAGAGGTCTACAATTTGGGGAAAATCACGTATAAAATAAACCTACTCCCTGTTTGTATTATTTTTTAACTGCAGGATTTCTGAGAGCCTTACCCATATGTCACTGATGTCTAAAAGGAATACATGAGTATTTTCCAAATTTTTTGAGAGCAGGATCATTTTGTTTGCAGAGTATCTAACAAAATTAGCGTTCTTCAAAAAACACATTGGGAAAAACTAGTGAGGCCAGTATCTTAAATGTGACAGAAGAATATATTGATGATCAGAGAGATCGAATGCAATTTCCACAGTCTGGGTCTTGCAATTTCTTCTTTAGCATTCTTTCTATTAAATAGTGATGACAAAATTCTCATGGGAGATCATTGCTTGGGGAGTTAGATATTTAAAAAAGAGAATTTAAGATAATTTATAACCTTGCAGGACCAATTCCAGGCAATAAGTATACTGAGATATCTGTTATAAGAAAGATGACTATTATGGGGAGGTTCTGCAGGTGATGGGAGGAGACAAGACATGGAGCCCAGGTGACAAATTTTGCACGGAGCTCAGGGGCACCACCCTGGTGAAGCAAGGGACTCCTTATAATATAACTTGGGAATGAAAGGGTCTTTTCTAACCGTGGCAAAGAAACCATCATTTGCTCTACCTCTGAGTAAGCCTCACTCATTTTCTGTTTAATGAGAGACCATTGTATACTTTTCCCAAGAAGAGTAAGTAGGTTTGGAGTTACTTAAAACTGTGAAGAAAACACGAGGAACAGACGAATACATAGGGTCTATGTTTACACCATAGAAAAAGGTATAACGGAATCCAAAACCCCTAGTCATAATTTTCTTCTGTTCACTGATGTAAGAGTCTTGGCCAGTACTCTTCAAACTCTCTATTCTGAATAGTGGGTTCTAAATATTCTAAGACACAGTGGGTAGTAAGCTTGATTTTCCAAAGTTGGCCTATAAATATGTTTAGTCTTCTTGTTCCTTTTATAATCATTTTGGACTCACCTTACAATCTTTAGGATAAAATTGCTGCTTCCTACACCAGCTGTTATCTTTCCTTCCTTGGGTATAATTCAGAAAGAAGCAAAGGGCAGAGTCCAGGTGAAACTAATTTAGGTATTAGCTAGAGGGAGCTACTTGTAGATCAATTTTACTCTGACAGATAAATTTGCCTTAGAGATCCAATTATATACAATATTAAGACTAGCATGAATCACCTATCACACTTGGAAACAGCTGCTAATTAAAGCACAGAGATACCAGAACATTCAGAGAACACACTGAAATAGAGGTTTTAAGGATGCAAAATGGAAAAAAAGAGAAAGATTATTATTTATTTCCCAGAGATAAATTCCAGTAGTCACATTTCTGGGAAACTATTTCTGAATTCAATGAGTCACAGTGAAATCCATTTTACAGTTTTGTTTCCCTTTTTTTTTTTAAATTCCTGAGCTTCCTACACAGTATTACAATTGTAATATTCTAGCCAAGAGCCTATGGAAGTGTTACTATTCTAGTAGAAAGAGAATGTAGAATAGTAGCTAAAAGCATGGGTCCCAAAATCACTGTTTGATTTAAAACCTCAGTTCTACCACTATTCAGTTATATAATTTGAGGTAAGTTACTTAAATAATCTTAGTCTCAGTTTTCTGTAAAAAACTGTAAAATGAAAATAAGCATAGTAACTGCCTCAGCATGTTATGGAAAGGATTAAATATGTTAATGTTCATGGGACAACAACAGAGTGGAAGAGAGTGCATACACACACCAAAAACACACACACACGATTAGTTTTAGTTTCCTGTTTTTCACTTAACTACTTGGAAAGAAATGAAGATTTTCACTGTATTACATATGTTACTTTTGATCCATTAAAATTACTCTTCACTATTTGCTTAAATATGGCTGCAAATACCAATTTGTAATGGCATTTAAAATTACATGAGAAATATGGATGGTGACACTTTGGGAGGCCAAGGCAGGCAGATCACCCAAAGTCAGGAGTTCAAGACCAGCCTGGCCAACATGGATGAACCTCGTCTCTACCTAAAATACAAAAATTAGCCAAGTTTGGTGGCGGGTGCCTGTAATCCCAGCTACTCTGTAGGCTGAGGCAGGAAAATCCCTTGAACCCAGGAGGCGGAGGTTACAGTAAGTCGAGATCAAACCACTGCACTCCAGCCTGGGTGACACAGCAAGGCTCTGTCTCAAACAAAACAAAACAAAACAAAACAAAACAAAAAAACCACTAAGACTCTGTGGTGCCTGTCATATATCCTTTTAGACCAAAGCTTCATGGAAATGTAATTACAGGGAGATGAGATAACAAGGTGTTTGCTTTACAGAAAGGTAAAAAATATTCCAAGTAAATAATTAAATGGGACATTCTTGACAGAGTTTGTGATAGTTCTGGGAACAGAGAAAAATGAGAGGGAGACAGTTTCTTTCTGGGAAAATTATCAAAAGAAATGTTGTCAATATTTTTACATATCTCATGATAAATATGTGTGAATCAAATCGTTTAGGTATGTGAACGTAGAGAGAGCTCTATAGAACTGTGACAAGTGTGACAACTCAATGTCTTCCTCATTGTTAAATGAAACCACCAGAGTTACTGGTCTTAAAAGAATCATTGAGTCTGAACCTCCGTTTTAGCTCGCAAGTGAGAAATCCTTAGCTATCTTGAAGTGAGATATGTGATGCAGGTGCTTAAACCTTCGCTGAAAATGAAATTCATGGGAAACTAGGATTTCCATTGATTTTTATTAAGAGAAATAAACCTTATTAAGGATCAAGACATTATAAAGCAAGATTCTCAAACATTAGTGAGTTATTTTGTGGATGCTTTTGAGAGTGCTGAAAGAAAATTTATGCAAGATTGTGTTCAGAAGCATCATGGGATTTCTTAAGAAGCCAAATCCAGAAAAACCAAAGGGATCCCTGGATACTTACAGAAGCAAGCCTCTTATGACTTTTGGTTTGTATGTGTTTTCAAGCATTTACCTTACAGTTCGTCTTTGTGTAAAAAAACTGAATTTTGTCATGTCTGTTAATATCACAGGTTATTCAATAAATGTGGGTTCCTCATAACTCTCATATTGCAGCCCTTTTTCATTATTGCAGTTCCTGTTTTGTATTAGATCTTCCCTCAGTGTAAACCCACACATTGAGTCTTGCACTTCTCATAGTATCTGGTAGAACAGTAGAACCAATTTCTGCTCAGCTGCACAGCAAGTCATACATCAAGGTGTCTTAGTGATATGACCTCCAGGTTAGAGTGGGGGTTAGAGGCTTTGAAAAAGCCTTTGAAAGGGGAACTTGTTCTATCCTGTGGCGGATTCACTATGTACCCAAGCTTTCGGGAATCCAGAGACTCTGAAATGGGGAGTGGCTTAGGTATGCTCAGGAGGGAAGGAAAGTTGCTACCCAAAGCCTGGCTCTTCACCTTAGATCCCTCTGTCAGTCCAACAGTGAATTTTCTCTAGGATAAATGTTTACATTAGGGTTAGGGTGAGGTAAGAGACAGCAGAGTTGGCACAGAGTAAAAGACAATAGAAAGTAACTGTTATTTTTATTCTTTAGAATTTACATTATAATGGGGTGAGTCATAGTCATAACAATTATTTCAGTTTCGTAATAGTTCATATACTAATAGTAGATCATTTATTACTTTGTATTTTTTATTATTTGAGGGTACTTATTTCCTTTGAAACAAATAATGCTGAAATAGACATAAAATGTTTCTTAGGCAAACAGCCTTTTCTGCCCAAATTACGAAATGGTAATTTCTTACAAACTAGAGTTTAGGGATAAACAAAAATTTAACCTGGCACTGTATAAATAGCCCATTCAAACTGTTCCCCTAAAACAAAACAAAACACAGCCAAAAAAACCAGCATAATTTCTACTCTTTATGTGACAGACTATAGACATAACATGAGGACAGTAAGTTTATTTAATATGTGAATGGGAGACTTGACCTAGAAAAATGTGCCAATATGGAGCATAAGGCCACTTAGTTAAAACTTAAGACATAAAACACACAAGAACGCAAGTGAAAAACACTTCAGATTTCCAACCAGCACAAGTTTATTTAAAAAACTGGAGAGATACGGCCAGGCACGGTGGCTTACGCCTGTTATCCCAGCACTTTGGGAGGCCAAGGCGGATGGATCATCTGAGGTCAGGAGTTCGAGACCAGCCTGGCTGACGTAGTGAAACCCCATGTCCACTAAAAATAAAAAATAAAATAAAAACTAACTGGGTGTGGTGGTGGGCACCTGTAGTCCCAGCTACTCAGGAGGCTGAAGCAGGAGAATTGCTTGAACCTGGGAGGCGGAGGTTGCAGCGAGCTGAGATCGTGCCATCGCACTCCAGCCTGGACCACAAGAGCAAAAAACTCCATCTCAAAAAAAAAAAAGAAAAAAAGAAACTGGAGAGATACAGTCTCTAAAAAAGAAAACTTCTGGGTGAACCTGCCACAGGAGCTTACAAAATCAACAGTCATCTTGCAAAACAAAAAAGGAAGAAACGGGGACTATGCCAAGTAGGCTACTTGCTTCTTTATTTTGGCTAATAGATGCTTTCTAGAATGTTTATTTACTCAATTTTGAAAAAATCTATATAATGCCATATTTTCTATATCCCTAATGCATTAATTTCAATCAAGTCATAACCTAACCTAAATAGTTTTTTGGAGTAGTGACCAACCACTCTGCCATTCATGAATGTTACCTGAGATGGTTGATAAGGGATTACCCTGTTTCTTGGAGTCAGGTTCCCAGAGGTGGGATTAGTGAGGTTATGAGCATTCTTATGACTCTTGACATATTGGTAGCAATACTGCACTTGCAAAACTTTTGATATGTTTTACTGAATTATTTTCCCAAAGGAGTTACTAATTTATAATACTACCAGAAATGCATGAGACAAGTGATTTCCTTTCACCTTCAGATTTTTGGACTTTGCCTTTAATTTTTTTCTATATTTAAAACTGGGTGAAAATATGCATTTTAAACAACTATTAAGAAGTGCCCTTCTCAGCCTGAAGCAGCAAATTATATACCAAAAATTCTGATTTCAAATCCCATCTCATTAAATTTTTAAATGTCAAGCGCTTAATATTAAAGACACATCTAGTTTATGCCAGCTTGGCCTGTCCTGACCACCCAGAAAATTTTAGAGTCTTTCCTGCCTCAATCATTAATGTGTACTGAGAGAATGTAAGAAAATAACCATCAAAATGTGACTGTCATGTAGAAATTTTAGTTATTTTGTAATTGTTAATTTCAGGCAAATGTAAATGTTTTCGTTATATGATTGTCCTCTTTACATGTATTTCTGTTCTGAATAAAGAAGAAGGCTGCAAAGTGTGTACCTATGGCAACATCCCCAATAATGCTGAACTTTCTATTTCTCCAAACATCAAAAAAGGCTGAGGAAAAGATCAGTGTTCATCAAATTATATTTTCTATTCCTCCTTTTTAACTTACAGAAAACTATACTTTCCAATCCCTTTGCTCACAGACAAGGTCAGGTGACTACTTCTGGCCAGTGAAATTGGGGAAGAAATGATGCATGAGCTATGGCAATGGATATTCTGTTCATGATTCTCCAGGTCCTTTCTTTTCTTGCTCTAACAAACCCTGACGCCTCATCTGGCAATGTTGAAAACTCTATCAGCCTGGATCCCTGAGTGACCATGAGGAGGAGAGTGCCATCCCCAATCCCTATCCTGCACCTCTATAACTTGGATCAGAATGCATGAGCAAAAGATAAACTTTGGGTGAACTATGAGATCTGCTAACTAATACCTAAGGTGTGGTCACAGACTCTACTACCAAGTCTTTTCCTTTGTCTTTCTTTCTTAGATAACACATCCAGTCTCAATTAACAATTTTCTTACAAAAAAGGACAAACTCTTTCCACATTAAACCATAGCCTCTAAGATAAAGCAGTTAGTTGAGCTACACACTTCTGGAATAGAAGAAAGAGGATATATGAAGTGAATATATGGAGTGAAGATTACTGGAGAGACTAGCAAGGGAAGTTTATTCTGCCTTGAGATGCCCAGTTCCAAGGAGGAATTGTCTTTGCATTTCACATGCACCAAATGCAAGGAGAGATATTAAAATGTATATAGAAGAAAAGAATCCTCAGAACAACAGTTTAGATTTATAATAACAAACTTCAGAAAACTCATAAAAGCCCATCTGTTCTGTGAAGCATTCCTCAAAAATGACCACTCGGTGCTCACTGTTCTGTGCTACCGCTTATATTGTATTTGTGTGTATGGCTCTCATATCCCCAAGTGTGCCTCAAATTCAGGGCTCTGCAGGGGAGGGTATTTTATGGTATTTTCTGCATGGCAGTCCACCTAAGATAGATGAATAGATGGGGGAAAAGCAAATAAAATAGAAAACTATCTCTTTCTACAGATGTGTCTACTGAAATTTCAAGTTTACAAACAAATCAAAAGCATATACATTTTCTCTCTCTTACCAAACTGCCCACTCAGGGCTTCATCCCTTTACATTTACAGAAGAAATGCTTTCAGACAGCAGACACAAGGAAGTAGAAAAAAAGATCACATAGCTGACCTCCTCTTTCTTCTATTCCAGAAGTGTGTAGCTCAACTAACTGCTTTATCTTAGAGGTTATGGTTTAATGTGGAAAGAGCTTGTCCTTTGTTGTAAGAAAATTGTTAATTGAGACTGGACTTGTTATCTAAGACAGAAAGACAAAGGAAATTCGGGCCACCTACCACATTCAAGACTCTTATTAAGGTATTTCACATAAATTGCTTCATTCAGCGCTCTGAAAATCCCTAAATTTTTCACATTTACGATGTGGAGATGATAACAATATCAGTAAGGATTAAATGAGATTAGGTATGTGGACATTCTTTGTAAATTATACACAGAATACCACAGAAATGAAAATTATTATTTTCAAAAAATAAGTGGGAATTTCCAAAATATTTGGATGTTTCCAAAATATTAGATATTTCCTCTCGGGCAAAGAAAAGTATCACTTACCTTGTGATGTTTAGTGTGTAACAATTACAGGTAAAAGAATATTTAAAAAAAATTTTTTTTTCTTTCAAATATTGTTGGAGAAAAGATTTTTAAGCGGCATTTCTATGTGCTAAGAGAGGGAGAAAGGAGAGAGTAAGAGAGAGACATGAGACAAAGAAAGGTAGAAACAGAGGCACAAAGAGAGGGTAGTGCAATAGGCAGAAAGACACAAAGGAGCAGACACAGAGAGAGAGAGAGAGAGAGAGAGAGAGAGAGAGAGAGCAAACCAAACCTATGGGGGAACAAACTTGTATATATTGTTTACCTGTGTTAATTTCATGTATATTTCCATTAAATCTCAGAAACTCTGAGATATCTTACTTTCTAAGTGGATGAAAAGAAATGAAAAGTTATATTCCTTTATGACCACTGAGAGGAAGTAGCCTGGGTCCTCTGGCTGGTCTTGGATTTGTCTGATCTGCACCTTTATGTTCAAATGGCTGCTTTCCATTTTTGCAGTGAAAGAACATTTTACTATGCAACAGCTTCGCACCAGACAGTGAAACGTATGGGCCTATGTCTGAACCCTTAGTCTGCAGTCAGTACTGCAGTACCTACCAGTTATCATGACCTTCAAACATCGTTCCAACACTGCTGTCCCCCTCAGAGATGTCTCTGCTGATTCATGTTGCAATACTCTGTCACTGGGAGCCATGCTCTGGACTAACCATGTCACACAGAAGCCTTTACCCACAAAGAAGTCTTAGAGCAGACAACCAGAAATTGGCTTTCTTCCTATAGCCCAACTGCACTGATCTGACTTTGAAACCAACTGAATTCTCCCAGTGGAGCACTCGGGGTGTCATCTGAACCCAATCAATTGCAAGGTCTACGTATTGGCGGATTCTCATGCTGCTAATAAAGACATACCTGAGACTGGGTAATTTATAAAACAAACAGGTTTAATTGAGTCACAGTTCAGCATGGCTGGGAGACCTCAGGAAACTTACAATCATGGTGGAAGGGGAAGCAAACATGTCCGTCTTAAGATGATGGCAGAAAGGAGAAGTGCCGAGTGAAGAGAGGGAAAGTCCCTTATAAAACCATCAGATCTCACTCACTATCACAAGAACAGCATGAGGGTAACTGCCCTCATGATTCAGTTACTTCCTACCAGGTCCCTCTCATGATATGTGGGGATTATGGGAACCTCAATTTGGGTGTGCAGACAGAGCCAAACCATATCAGTCAACAAGGCAGGCAAAAACAAAGACAGAAGTACAAACACCACCTCTGGAATGCCAGGCACATTCCTCTATGTTTTGTATGTGCATTCTCATCTAATCTTTCCAATTACCCTTACTTTTCACATGAAGAACCTAAGCACAGAGTGGTTACATTCCACAAAGTTACAGACCTAGTTAGGGGCAGAATCCTAGAGACAAACAGGACACTGCATTTTCATACTTATATTTCAAGAAAAAAAATAACAGAATTCCATTCTTGTTCTTAGCTTGCTACACATTCATGAGCATCCATAATACAATAAGCATGGCCTAATATTTGCTGCTCTGTACTTCATAAACTGGCATCAAAATAAAGGAGACAAATGTTCAAAAAAGGTGCGATTGCAAACATAGACACACATAAATCATACAGAATATAACAACTGTTTTAATGAATTCAGATAAGGTTTTAAATGTTATTTTAAAAGTCACTAAAAATATCTCTGGCAAGAAGATTCCCAAGGACCAGATTAAAAATGAGAGATGAATGGAAGAAAGACTATCCTGGGAAAGTGACACTAGAGATGCCCAAATGCATGGAGACTCCATTTCAGATAGTGTTGAGGTGAGCCACAAGACAGAAAGCCAGCAAGTTTCATGGAGACAAAGAAAGTTTCTGTCTCGAACAAAGGAGATGAGAGAGGCAGCAGAGAGTGTTGATGTAGTTGCAGGAGGCTGCAGCTGAGTGCAGCAGAGGCTTTACAGCAGAAAGGGAAGAAGCACCCTGTCAGCTGACACCATTAGGGCCTTCCAGATCTTTCTTCTCATGCGAGCCTCCTCACCTAAGGAGGAAATTCTGTGGCTGCTAAGGCAGCACTGTCCACACTCTTCTCCTCAAAATTTTACTTCCTCCATATTTAACAGATGTCTAACAGAAAGGTGATTCCTGGTCAAATAAGCTTCGAAGACCATGCCCACAGTATCCCCTACCAGGATATTCATAATAAGACTAGCAGATGAAAGACTATGAGAAGACCTGACATAGACATAGCTGTCAATTTCATCCAGTATTCTGAAATGTGTTCCTATGGATAGACTCTTTCTTTTTTTCAATTTCATCTTTCCCCAAACAGATGCCTTAGTCCATTTGTATTGCAATAAAGGAATACTTGAAGCTGGGTAATTTATAAAGAAAAGAGGTTTATTTGGCCCATGGTCCTGCAGGCTTTACTCTTAGAAGACAAGGAACTTTAGTCTCCTGTCATCATCTTTAAACTCTGGAAAGAGGTTCAAATATATTCTACATTCATAAGTAAAAGAGAATTATACTTCTGACTTATTATTGTCCACATTCTAAGCTTTAATTGAAATATCAATATCAAAAGTATCAATATCCACACACTATGACTTGAAATTGGACTAGAAAAACTAAGAAGTTATACAGTGAAAGCATTTTAAATGACAGAGCATCATGCAAGCCAAATAATTATAGTTTCTTAAGAAGTAAACTAGTGTACTTTAATTTTCCTATATATTTCAAGTTGGAAAAAATTAAATTATTCACTTTCTATCAATGAAAAAAGTAGCTCTAATATGCAAGAAATTGTCCTGGGTCACTTGGGATTCTATCCTTTAGGCCTGAAGTAGATTAGGTTTCTGAACATAACTAGTCATTGCCTATCACATGATTTAACATCACTTATAAATAAAAAACCTAAACATCTTTATAATTTTGCTCTGTGTCTCTTAGGTATTATTTTACCATATCAATAAAATAAATAGCATAACATAGTTATGTTTTTCAATAACAATTAATAAATACATACCATATAGTGAATCATCCTCACATTTTCTTTTTTCTTTTTGAAGAAAAGGGTCATCCTTGTGTTTTCCATAGAGCTTAAAACAATGCCTTGCATATAATGGCAAGTAATTAATGCTTTAGGATGAAAATAATTGTTGATATCACGGGCTAAATACATAGAAAATTAAGCAAAGTACTAATGAGATGAATCTTACAAATTGGTTTCCCACAAGATTCCAAATGAAAAGTCTTGGTTCAACCTAACAGCCTCCCTACCATTACATAATAGAGCTACCTAAAATTACCAAAGGGGCATGATCACCTATTAATTTTTCTGTCACCATAGGATAAACTCAGCTAATAGAAATAGTGGCAGAAGTAAAGCTCCTCTGAGGCAGCTAAGAGCTGCAGAGAAAGGTGGCTTTATCCTGAAACAGGTTTTGTTACGCACATGACAAATATGACCTTATGTAAATCATATTTTCCTATCTGTGTTCTAAGTGACTCAACTTCAAAATCCAAACAATATTGCCAAACTCTCTATCAGTCTCATAACAATGTGACAGGGAGCTGTGTCCTGGTAGTCAAGTTGAATTAGGCACTGTAGGAACCCAACGTTGTAAATATTCCTAAAGATAGAATTTCAGAGGTATTTCTAAAAGTCACATTTCTGAAACTAAGGTCACTCCAATTTATTTACAGAATCCCTAGAATCATAGAATAGTGAATATGGAGGATTTGCTTATATCATTAATTTAGCTCACTCCCATGTATTTATAAAGAAGACAAAGGCTCCTGAAATGAAGTGCTTGCTGTGGTCTCAGAGGGTAATTCAAGGCACAGCTAAGAAATGAGGGCTTCATCCAACTGCTTCTATAGTCCTAGGGTCTTTCTACCGCACCATAAAACCTTCTCACAATGGTTTCATGCACTGTTGTATGAGAAAGAATTATTTCCACATTGAAAGGGAAGAGTTAATGAAAATGTAACCAATGTAATATACCGATTTAAGTCTTTAATTATCAAACCATTTACAGGGTGCTCATTTTCCACAGAAAGCCACACACATCCAGGAGTCGCACACACTCATTCATATTCAGAAATTACTATTTGGGGCTTCCACGTGTGGGTGGGTGGTTGCCTAAGCATGAGGAATTTCCTCAGTTGGAAAGAGACATCTTTGAAGAAAGCTGACAAACCTACTCCCATCTCATGTCAAACTGAGAACTGATTCTCAGTGATCATTAATGATCACATACTCTGCCCAATCAAGAACCCATTCTTTATGCAGTTGTAAGGATATCTCACTTAACACATAGAGGGAAAGTAATCCATTCAGGAATTCGAGGACTAAAAGATGTACTAAATGATTCATTTACTTAAAAAATTCTCGGGAATATTCTAAGAGCCACAGAGTCAAATTCAAAATGAAAACCGAGATGTTCTTCCCTCCTGAATTTATTTTTAAAGGAAATTAACTTCACCTTTCTCCTTCTCTAGTATTATAATGTTGTTGCCTGCTATATAACTTTTACCTCTTGCTGTTTCACTGGGAGCTATTTTGCAATGAAGGACAAGCTAGTTCTGTATGCATTTCTGTGCATGTTTAAAAACGAAAACAAAAGGCACTATGTAAAAAAAGAAAGCACATGGCTATTTCAAAGCCAGCTTGGGATGACTTAGCCTTATATTTCCTATTTCCATACACATCCAAAAGGGAACAACTTTCTGTTACCCCAAATATCTTAGAATCACTAGATCTGGACCCCCAAAGATTGTACACAAGAAGGGACTTAGGCAATGTAAGCATAGTTCAGCCTTAAGATTTCTTTCACCTTCAGACTACACAAGAGACTCAAGACTCGCTTCAGTTTCTTCCTCTATATGTTCCTCTGTTATCTTTCTCCAATGGAAGTAATTTTCCTTCTCTAAGCTCTTATTAAGTAGGATCTTTGCTGTCTTCATATTAATTTCTCATATACTATCTGATGATATTTACTGTAAGTTTTCTCCCCTTCAACATTTTACGCCTTGCCTCTCCTTTGAAGCCTTTCCTGACCTCCTCAGGAAGAGACCTGGCTCTCTTCTAAGAGTTTCTCCTGTGAATGGTACAAACTCGTATTACATCTTGCATAACACTTTCATTTATCTTCATGTTGATCTCCCTCTCTGCTGGTCCCTTGAAGGTAAAAACAATACCTTAACATATTTAGGTCTTTAAATCTTATAATACTTCCCAGCACAAAATAAATATTTGTTTGATCACTTATTACCATAAATTCCTGCAGAGGTAGCCTTCCCTAATTATAGGCTGTTTCCTGGGTTTTTGTTGTTATTGTTGTTGTTGTTGTTGTTGCTGTTATTATGTAACTGTAACTATCCCTTTTCCTATTTGTCATCCTCCTGACAATCCTATGTTTGCTTCAGGTAAGTCTCAATTTGCTTTATTGGCATGTGGATATCAACATTATTGGGGCTGCAGATGAATTCAGTCCTGCCAGATTTACAGAGAAGCAGCAGCAATGCTACGTTAATACATGGAGCAGTCACTTCTTCAATATTCTAACAGGGGAGATGAGAAGCTTGCATTCTCTTTCTCTTCACACAAAGAACAAAGCTCACACTTCTGGGCTGGCCACATATTCAGAACAAAATGGTACAACAATGATTTTTCAGTTGTCTTGCTTGATGAAACCTTCCAGCTGCCCAGTGGTCAGGCATTTGAGTGGTAAGTAGGTGATATAAAGCATCCTTCCTCTTTACTGGGGACACTGGCTCATTCAAGAGGGATTTGTTGGAGAATCAATTCCCCAAACAGCTTGTTTTGTTTTGTTTTGCTTCCTTTGTATGTAGGCAGATTGTCTTAAGCTGCCAAAGTAGGAAATAAATGGCATTAAAAATGTGTTCCCATGAAGAAGCAAATTATTTCTTTTACCAGAATATTCATCAGAGATCTGTGAAATTTTGAAAACAACACAGAACCACCAGTGACTTTCTTGTGATTCTTCCCTTGGACTGCATCTAATTTCAGGTTCTTTCTTTCTGCTCTTTAAAGTTGCTAATATCTGTGACAGTATGCAATATCACGCCAGCTTTAATTCAGGTGAAGCTAAAATTAGAGGTAAACTTGCTGATTAAGTGGTCTCATATCACATATCACACAGAAGCTAAAAGTAGACACTTAGGGTTAAATTGTTACAAGGGCTCTCCAAAATTGCATTCACAAAACCTTCACTGGTATGCATGAGCAGCTGTCTGGTTATCCATCCCACCCAGTAGCAAGCTGGTGACTTCCTTATCAAAGGCTATATACATCGTGGACTAAGACTGTAATTGCCAATTGATAAAGCATCGACACATTGACCACAAAATTGCCACCAGCAGACTCATTCACTGTGCTAAGATAAACTAATCTATTTTGACAATCAACCATACACTCAACATTTGAACTTTTCTGTAATGCCTGCCCTTACTCTGACTCGATGGTGTGCACACTCTCACCTGATCAGGTATCAACCTTACCATAACTGAAGCACCTCCTCTGATAGAGAAGCCAGCAGCTAGAGAATAAGACACATACAATCCAAATCTTCACAGGATGATTTGTAAATCAATCAACCCAACAAAATAGAGATAAGTGTTTCCTTTCATTCACTCACTCTCAGTATAAAGATTATTACAGAGCAAATGTTTGTGTCTCCCCAAAATTCATATGCTGATGCCCTGATCCCCATTTTGTAGGGTTAGAAGAGGTCATGAGGGCAGGGCCTTCATGATAGGATTAGTGTCCTTATAAGAAGAAACACCAGGGAGCTTGCTGAATTATCTGTCTCTCTCTGTCTGTTGCATGTGAGGCAGGCAGCCAAAAAGAGTCCTATGTAGAAACTGAATCAGCAGTCACCTTGATCTTGGGCTTTCAGCCTTTAGAACAGTGAGAAAAAAATTTGTTGTTTAAGCCACCTAGTCTGCGGTATTTTGTTGTGGCAGCCCAAGGGGACTGACACAAAGATACAGCTATATAAAGTATTATATGTACAAATACATAAATAAATATTAACATACCAGTTGTATTAAAGTAGGTATCATTGTATGGTTACATGTAGATGAAGATGCAGTTCCACGTAATTAAGCACAGTTGCAGTTTAAGTCTTCAGCTGGTAAAACTTTCTCTGTTTAGCCCATTTGGAAAAGGTATTCCCTTTGGGAGACTGTTTAATAAGTCAAAGACATAACAGAAACAGTGTTGACCTCATTAACATAAGCTTCCTTCTCCTGTTTATAACTTGGTCATAAACCTTCATAACTGCTCAGTAAGAAAACCGTCTGGATGATAATAGTACTCAGAGGGGGAGTTGTTTGCAGATCAGTGAAGCCAGGCCACATGTCCCTCCACCAAAGAGCTGTAAAAGTGCTACTCTCAGTGAAAGCAAAACTCCTTTAAAAATTATTAACACGTCAGGACCACTGTGTAGAAGAGTATGTGAGTATACAGAATATGGAGCAAAGAGATTTCTCTTTAAACATCTTAATCGAGCTAATGCAGGCTTTCTCACATATTACCTTGATTCTAAAATGTAATCAATCACAAGGCACACCTTAGATTCAAATTAGCTTTTGGAGATAGATAGATAGAAAGATAGACAGACAGACATAAATATGTATATATGTGTGTGACCGTGTGTGTATGTATGTGTGTATGGGTATATGTATGTGTATACATATAGGTATATGTGTGTGTACATATGTGCTTATGAATATACACACACACACCAATGTACACATTAATAATGAGACCTATCCTGATTATCATTATAAGGTGAAAAACATGTCATAAAATTGAGTAAATTAGTTACTTTTTTTCAATTCTCTTTCTCCATATATGTATATGTATATGTATGTATGTGCTGGAGAAAAATGAAGAGGATAAAAGAAAACTTTAACATTTGCATTTGCTCTTGTGAACTCTAAACTGTTTGAAAGGCAGAGCTCACATGTGAAGCTGCTCAAGGAATATGGTTTACCAAAAAAAATAGATGGTCACTGAAGGGGGAAAAAAATGAATGAAAAGTAGTGGTCTAGATGTAGCTATTTCTTCTTTCATCGAAAACATCTCATTAGAAAATGATAGTAATTTCAATTTGACTTGAAAGATAAGTTAAATACACTCTCCAGAGCATGTTTCTTTTCATATTGGTTAAACACTTATATACCACACTCAACACCACCCAAGCAACATCCTAAAGTAAAAGGTGACTTCTAAAATTTGATGTGTATATGTGTTCCAGTCCAGAATTAAGTAAAGGTAATTATGAAGTATGAAAAAATGCAAAAAATACAGTACAAGCAAATGCCAATCACCTTCATATTGTTATTAATATCAGCATCACTAAGGGTGGACCAATCAGACCACTGTTCCTTGTGCCTTACCCATGATGCAGCTTTCTAAAAATGCCTCACTTGAGCTTCATTGAGATTGTGGATCTAGCTTCCAGTTGACAGGAATAGTAGCCATCAGAGGAACAAGTTAAGCAAAAAAGCAACCTGAGAAATCTAGAGGGTAGAAATTTCCATAGGACAATGACTTAGGTCAGCTCAACAAGTACATAGCATGGAAGGGAAGGGGGAAGGTAGGGTGTATGGATTCCCAGTGTAAAGCTATTAAGAGACAACAACCAAATGGTATGGGTGAACCTGAACTGGATCTTGCCTTGAACACACCAACACTAAAAGCTATTTTAAGGCTAATGCAGGAAGTTTGAATATAGACAGAATATTACTTAATATTGAGGACTTTGTGAGAGAAATGCAGAGCAAGATGATGGCCAAAATAAACCATCAAAGGGATAATTCAGAGAATTATAGCAGAGAATTTCCCAAACCTGGAGAAAGATATCAGTAAAGTACAAGAAGGTTATAGAACACCAAACAGATTTAACCCAAAGAAGACTATCTCAAGATATTCAATAATCAAATTCCCAAAAGTCAAGGATAAAGGAAGGATGATAAAGCAGCAAGAGAAAGGAAACAACATACAAAGGAGCTCCAACCTGGCTGGCTGCAGACTTCTCAGTGGAAAACTTACAGGCCAGGAGAGCTGGCATGACAAATTTAAAGTGCTGAAGGAAAAAAACTTTTATCCTGAAATAGTATATCCAGCAAAAATATCCTTCAGAAAATGCAGGAGAAATACTTCCTAGACAAACAAAAGCTGAGGGATATCTTCAACACTAGGCCTTTCTTACAAGAAATGCTAAAGGGAGTTACTCAATCTGAAAGAAGAGGACATTAAATGAACAACAAAAAATTATCTGAAGGTACAAAACTCACTGGTAATAGTGCACAGAATAAAACAGAATATTATTACACTGTAATTGTGGTGCATAAACTACTTGTATCTTGAGTAGAAACACTAAAAGATGAACTAATCAAAAATTATAACTACAACAACTTTTAAGACATAGACAATATAATAAGCTATAAATAGAAACAATAAAAAGTTTAAAAGCAGCGGGATGAAGTACAAGCGTAGAGTTTTTATTAGTTTTCTGTTTGCTTATTTGTTTGTTTCTTTACACAATCAGTGTTAAGTCTTCATCGGTTTAAAATAATGGATTATAAGATATTATTTGCAAGCCTTGTGGTAACCTCAAATAAAAACATACAACAAATACACAAAAAATAAAGAGCAAGAAATTAAAATATATTACCTCAGAAAATCACCTTCACTTAAAGGAAGATAGGAGGGAAAGAAGGAAGAGAAGACCACACAACAACCAGAAAACAAATAACAAAATGCCAGAAGTCTTTACTTATCAATAATAACATTGATATAAATGGACTAAACTGCCAATGAAAACGCAGAATGGCTGAATGTATAAAAAAAAAAAAAAGACCCAGCAATCTCTTGCACATAGGAAACACACTTCAGTTATAAAGACATGCATAGAAATAAAATAGAGATGAAAAAAGAAATCCTAGGCAAGCAAAAATAAAAAAAGAACAGGAGTACCCGTACTTATATCAGACAAAATAGATTTCAAGACAAAACTATAAAAGAGGCAAAGAAGGTTATTATATAATGATAAAGGGGTCAATTAGGCAAGAGGGTATAACAATTGTAAATATGTATACCCAATATTGCAGCACCCATACGTTTAAAGCAAATATTAATAGAGCTACAGAGAGAGATAAACCCCAATATGATAAGAGCTGGAGACTTCAACATCCAACTTTCAGCATTGGATAGATCATAGAGACAGAAAATCAACAAAGACACATTGGACTTAATCTGCATTATAGATCAAATGGATCTAATAGATGCTTATAGAACATTTAATCCAACAGGTGCAGAATACACATTCTTCTCCTCTGCATATGTATTATTCTCAAGGATAGACCATATTTTAGGTCATAAAACAAGTCTTAAAACTTTCAAAAAATTAGAAATCATATCCAGTATCTTCTCTGACAACAATGGAATAAAACTAGAAATCAACAATCAGAGGAATTTTGGAAACTATACAAACATATGCAAATTAAACAATAGGCTCCAGAATGACCAGTGGATCAATGAAGTAATTAAGAAGGAAATTTAAAAAGTATTTAAATGAAAATGGAAACACAACATACCAAAACCTATGGGGTACCATAAAAGCAGCACTAAGACAAAAGTCTATAGCAAGAAGTACCTACATCAAAATAGTAGGAAAACTTGAAATAATCAACCTAACTATGTATCTTGAAGAACTAGAAAATCAAGAATGAAACAAACCCAAAATTGGTAGAAGAAAAGAAATAATAAAGATCACAGCAGAAATAAATGAAATTGAAACAAAAAAGACAATACAAAAGTTTTAATGAAACGAAAAGTGGGTTTTTGGGAAAGATAAATACTATTGGCAAACCTCTAGCCAGGCTAAATAAGAGAGAAGAGGCAAATAAAATCAGAGATGAAAAAAGAGACATTATAACCAATACTGCAGAAATTCAAAGGATCATTAGAGGCTACTTTGAGCAACTATATGCCAAAACATTAGAAGACATGAATAAATTCCTAAACACATACAATCTGCCAATATTAAACCATGAACAAATTCAAAACCTGAACAGACCAATAACAAGTAATGAGAACAAAGCAGTAATAAAGTCTCCCAACAAAGAAAAGTTCAGGACTCAATGGCTTCTCTGCTGAATTTTGCCAAACATTTAAAGAACTAATACGATCCTATTCAAGGTGTTAAAAAAACAAATAGGGGAGGATGGAATACTTCTAAACTCATTCTATGAGGATGGTATTACCCTAATACCAAAACCAAAGACACATCAAAAAAAGAAAAGTGCAGGCCAATATCCCTGATGAATATTGATGTAAAAATCCTTACAAAATACTAGCAAACTGAATTCAACAACACATTAAAAGGATAATTTATCACGACCAAGTGTCATTTATCCCAGGAATGTAAGAATGCTTCAATACATGAAAATCAATCAGTGTGATACATCATGTCAACAGAATAAAGGACAAAAATAATGTGATCATTTCAACTGATGCTGAAAAAGCAATGGATACAAACATGCCCACTTTCATCATGGTTATTCAACATAATAC
The DNA here is from genome assembly GCF_001698545.2 of Rhinopithecus bieti. Taxonomy (NCBI): domain Eukaryota; kingdom Metazoa; phylum Chordata; class Mammalia; order Primates; family Cercopithecidae; genus Rhinopithecus; species Rhinopithecus bieti. Next base: position 1,656,998 of record NW_016824245.1, read on the forward strand.
TGGAAGTCCTAGCTAGAGTAATCACACAAGAGAAAAAAACAAAGGGCACCCAAAATGGAAAAGAAGAAGTCAAATTATCCCTGTTTAGAGATGACATAGTCTTATATTTAGAAAAACCTAATGACTCCACCAAAAACTATTGGAATTGATAAACAAATTCAGTAAATTTGCAGGATACAAAATCAATATACACTAATTAGCAAAAATTCTGTATGCTAGCAATGAACAATTTGAAAAAGAAATCAAGAAAGTAACTTCATTTACAATAGCTACAAATAAATTAAAACTCCCAGGAATAATTTAACCAAATAAGTAAAAAATATCTACAATAAAAATTATAAAACATTGATACAATAAATTAAAGAGAGCAAAAAAATGAAAAGATATTCCACGTTCATGGGTTGGAAGATTCAATATTGTTAAAATAACCATACTACCCAAAGCAATCTACAGATTCAATGCAATTCCTATACAATACCAATGACATTCTTCACAGAAATAGGAAAACCAATCCTATAATGTATATGGAACAACAAAAGACCCCGAATAGCCAAAGCCATCCTGAGCAAAAAGAACAAAACTGGAGAAATCACATTACCTGACTTCAAATTATGTTACAGAGCTGTAGTCACCAAAACAGCATGGTACCAGCATAAAAACAGACACAAAGACCAATAGAACAAAATAGAGAACCCAGAAACAAATACACACATCTACAGTGAATTCATTTTTGACAAAGTTGTCAAGAACATACATTGGGGAAAAGATAATTTCTTCAATAAATAGTGCTGGGAAAACTGAATATCCATATGATGAAGAAGAATGATTCTAGAACTGCATCTGTCACAGTATACAAAAAATAAATCACATAAATTAAGGACTTAAATCTAAGACCTCAAACTATGAAAGTACTAAAAGAAAACATTGGGGAAACTCTCTAGGACATTGATTTCTTTTTTTCTTTCTTTTTTTTTTTTTTTTTTGAGACGGAGTCATCGCTCTGTCACCTAGCTGAGGTGGCAGGTGACAGATCTCAGCTCACTGCCAAGCTCCGCCCCTCCCGGGTTTACGCCATCTCTTGCCCCTCAGCCTGCCCAGCGTAGCTGCGGACTACAGGCCGCCTGCCACCGTCGCCCGGCTAGTTTTATTTGCTATTTTTTTCAGGTGAGAGACGGGCGGTTTCACCGCCTGGTTAGCCAGGATGGGTCTCGATCTCCGACCTCGCTGATCCGCCCCGTTCTCGCCTCCAACAGTGCCTGGCGGATTACAGGCTTGAGCCACGGCGCCCAGCCTAGCGACATTGATTTCTTTGCGTAATACTCTACAAGCACAGGCAACCAAAGCAAACATGGATAAATAGGATCACATCAAGTTAAAAACTTCTGCAAAGCAAAGAAAACAATCAACAAAGTGAAGAGACAACTCATAGAATGGGAGAAAATATTTGCAAACTATTCATCTGACAAGGAATTAATAACAAGAATATATAAGGAGCTCAAGCAACTCTATAGAGAAAAAAATCTAATAATCTGATTTTAAAAATGGACAAAACTGATCTACATAGACATTTCTCAAAAGAAGACATAGAAATGGCAAACAGGTATATGAAAATGTACTCAACATCATTGATCATCAGAAAAATGCAAATCAAAAGTACAATGAGATGTCATCTCATCCCAGTTAAAATGACTTTTATCCAAAGGCAGGCAATAGCAAATGCTGTCAAGGATGTGGAGAAAAAGGAAACTGTACACTGTTGGTAAGAATGTAAATTTGTACAACGACTATGGAGAATTAGTTTGGAGGTTCCTTCAAGAAAATAAAAATAAAGCTACCATATGATCCATTATTCCACTGCTAGGTACCTGCCCAAGAAAACGAAAACTATATCAAAAAGATTTCCGCAACCATGTTTATTGCAGTACTATTCAGAGCAGCTAAGATTTGGAAGCAACTTAAGGGTCCACCAACAGATGAATGGATGAAGAAAATGTGGTTTATATACACAATGGAGTACTACTACTCAACCATAAGAATGAGATTCTGTCATTTCCAACAACATGGATAGAACTGGAAGTCATTATGTTAAGTGAAATAAGTCATGCACAGAAAGATAAACATCACATGTTCTCATTTATTTGTGGGGCCACAAATTAAAACAATTGGACTCATGGAGACTGAGAGTAAAAGGATGGTTACCAGAGGCTGGGAAGAGTAGTACAGGGTAGGGTAGGAAGTGGGAATGGTTAATGGGAACAAAAATATAATTAGAATGAATAAGATATAGTATTTGATAGCACAACAGGGTGACTAGAGCCAACAATAGTTTATTGTACATTTAAAAATAACTAAAAGAGTATAATTAGATTGTTTGTAAAGAAAGGATAAATGCTTGAGGTGATATACACCCATTTACCCTGATGTAATTATTACACATTGTATGCCTGTATCAAAATATCTCACATAACCCATAAATATATATACCTACTATGTACCCCCAAAAATTAAAAATTAAAAAATAGAAAAAAGATATTGGGGAATTAGAGTTAATTATATAACAGTGGTGAAGTAGGAATATATCTATTTTTAGAGAAAGACTTCTAAAGCATTTAGAAATGAAATACCATAAAGTCTATAACTTATTTTAAGTGATATAGCAAAATGGTATAAAGAAAGTTGGTAAAAGACACACAATTATTATATTTAGCTACTGAATGCATGGGTGTTCATTATACCATCGTCTACTTTTCTATGTATTTAAATTTTTTCTAACTTTTTCTAACAAATGAATCTGAGTTAACCAACCAAGTTCGTTAGCAATGTTGTTTTATAGAGGTGACATTATTTCACCACTTAAAAAATTAGATAAAATAATGTACATAAATGCAGCCAAATATCTATTATTAGGAAATTATTTTGCAAAATAATTGTTAGAAAACTTGAATCCTGGCCGGGCGCGGTGGCTCAAGCCTGTAATCCCAGCACTTTGGGAGGCCGAGACGGGCGGATCACGAGGTCAGGAGTTCGAGACCATCCTGGCGAACACGGTGAAACCCCGGCTCTACTAAAAAAAAAAATAGAAAAACTAGCCGGGCAAGGTGGTGGCGCCTGTAGTCCCAGCTACTCGGGAGGCTGAGGCAGGAGAATGGCGTAAACCTGGGAGGCGGAGCTTGCAGTGAGCTGAGATCCGGCCACTGCACTCCAGCCTGGGCGACAGAGTGAGACTCCATCTCAAAAAAAAAAGAAAACTTGAATCCTGTTTTATTTCCTACTTGATTTATCTTGTAAAAGTGTCAACATCTGGGTTCACTAGTAAATTATCGGAACTTTCTCTTCTCTCAAAATGTTGTTGTGAGGGTCAAATAGTAATGTTTTATAAGCTATATGTTGTGATACAAATGCTACTTGTATTAATAACTCTAGTTCTAAACTGGCTCTTGCCTTACAGTTAATTTTCTAATAACAATGAGCATGCTCCTCCTCCACTTAGGAGTAGGAATGTATTCCTAGATTCAAAACTATAAACATTCACATCTTCAAATACATTTACTATTTTTCTGTTATCTGGCTAGGAAAGAAAGACTAGTACCTTATTTCCAATAAAAGTTAACATATGCATGCACACATATACAGTCATTTATGTTTATTGAAGGTAATTCTCTCAGGGTATGTTTTAATTTGTAACTCACCTTACATCTTTCCTGGTACTGTTAAGAGACCAACATTGTCAAATCAAAAGAGATAGTTGTTTCTCTGAACTTACTGCAGCATCTGAGATGCTAGAGTCCAGTTACAAAGCCCTATACTTTGCAGGTTTTGAGGACAGCAAGCAGATATTCAAACTTCTAAAAATTCTGAATCCCCTCACCAATCTCTGCTTCAGTTATTTGAACTACATCTTCTTTTGTTACATCATCAACTGAGATAAATTATTTTGTATAGCTGCTCATGTGGGAACAGATTCAATACAAGTGACCAAGGTTATCAGAAATTATATTTTATTCTTGATGCATGGATAGGACCTTTAAATGTTATTTTATGTTTTTTTTTTTAAATAAGCAAATTACCAAATCATAGATGACTAGAACACATTAGCATGTAAAATTAACTATTAGAAGTTACAATGAACCACCAAGGGCTATTTGGAAGTTACAATTTTTAAATTCAAGGTGTGATGGTCTAAAGAGTTCAGAAAATATGATAAATACATTATGTGCATGGATATTAAATTTTGCATTGGACCAAAGTTTCAGGTGCTCTTATGCCCAGAATTGACTCTTTAAAGATCTTATGCTTATTCAAATTATCCTACTCCTAGGTCCTATGAATCCAAACAAAGCAAATAAAAGAGGTCTTTTGAGTAAGGAAAACACAGCAAGCCCTCACCCCCATTAGTCTTCAGAACTAATTGCAGGCCCAGCCCAGCCTTGTGCAAGCACCCTAGATGTAAGATGGAAGACAGATGTGGGCAGTGAGGGCCTGAAAAAGCTCCCCTACATACCTACCCCTGGTCTCCCATAATAATAGTGTGGCATGGAGAATATTTGGGAAAATTCCTATCACTCAATTCATTCACCAGCCCAAGATGGGTACATGGGTTAGCTAAGAATCTAGAGTGGAATTTTCTGCCAGAGGTTGCCAAAGCAAGGGGGCAGGGAGGTCTCCTAACAGAGAATTCAGAATAAGTTCAAATCCAAGAGTCAGGTAGATAGTGTCATTGAACTTCAAAGAGTACCCTGAGAACTGAGGTGGGGCATTTGGTCAGCAGATGGCCCAGCAACCTGGAATAGTCCTGGCATCCTCACTCAGAGCAACAAACAATGGGCTGGCTCCCTCAGCAGGGAGTGCATAAGAGACAGAACCTGATAACCACAGCCCCAGGGAGAGGACATACCTCAGCAGAGGCAGAAGGACACAAGGAGCAGGGACAGTCTGCAAAGCAGAAACCTCCTCCTTGTTCCCATGGAACTTCTCATTCTCCATCCCCATATTGTCGTGGGGAAGAAGAGGAGGGAAGAATATTTGAAAAGGGAAGATGCCTTGATTGAGATTTTAAACTGACTTAGGAAACAGATTCCACTTTGGGAGAAATAAAGCCACCCTTCTGTACATTCGAGTTTTGCCTATAAATTTCAGTCCCATTATCAAACACCTAACACTCTGCTTCAAGCTCCTGGAGGCATGCATTCTCAGCTCTTCAAGACAGAGAACTCAAAATGACTAATAAAGAGCTGAATTCTTTCACTCCTCTTCAGTGTGATTTTCACAAGGTAAAAAGCTTCCTCTTGATCCAGCTTCCCTGGCTTTTGGGATCATGTAAAATTGTCAGCACCTGCCATTTGAATGTGTTTTAGCACAGCAGGCTCATGAAATGTGGCAGCTGGAAGCAGATGTGAGTTGGGAGCAGGGTTAGCCAGCTTCTAAGGGAAACCAAGGTTTTCCCAGGGAAGGATTTAAAGACAAATGTACATTGCCACCTCCAGACTAAACAAAACCAGGAAACTGTTTCGACCCTGTCGCTCAAGAAAAGGAGAGTAGGGTCAAAGATCATCACAAAAACAAATGCCACAAAAAGATGACACCCCATTTGCATCAATAGGGTGGGGAGGTGGAGCTTGACAATAGGGAAAAGCTGGAGATAAATAATACAGGGAAGGAGTGCAGTGGGATTTAATCATACAGAGCAACTGACAAGAAGATGGCATTAAAGACAAAGCAGCAGTTAAGCCGTGTACCTGAACTGGGGTGAGGGGGGAAGGTAGGCAGAGCATTATTTTAAAAGAGGTTTGTAAACATTTTTTGTGTGTGTTTTCTGACAAAATTTTAGTTTATCAACCTCAAAGATTTTGCTTCGTGTTTCCACGTGCGATATCACATCTCCCTAGACCTATCCTTAAGTACACTTGTGAGTGTGTGTGTGTGTGTGTCTGAGAAGGAGAGAGAGAGATTTAAGTAGTGGGTATAATAGCTTATATATCCTCAATATATAATAGCTTATATATCCTTGTATATAGCATTAAAAGATATTTTTAAAATCATTGTTAATCCACACAATATTACCTACAAAATGCACAGAGCAGAATACTAGAATTAGAGTATGATTCTAAGAAGCAGAATCAGATACTAGGATTTCACAAACATCTGGTGTTGACCACCTATACACAAACTGATTTTTAGAGAAGTGAAATTAAGAACTATTTCTCTAAATTTAAATTTAGTTTGCAAAGTCCGTTAGCATGGTATCACAATACATTTCCCAAGATATCTGATCTGACTATAATTGAACCAGGTTACCTTTCCCCATGGCTTGCATATAGCTCCCTTGTTCTGGTTGGGACTATAACCCTAGACCTTTTGCTCCCATATCAACTTGTGTTTCATTCATTGATGGAGTTCTGAGCCCTTCTGTTCCTGACTTCTTGTCTTTCACTCAAGCCTGTGAAATATTCCTGAGGACTTTCCTCCTAGACATGATGCGTACTAGCTCCTCTAATTACACCTGTTTCTGACCACTCTGGATCAGAAGCCCAACCCAATCCAGCCTGCAAGACTTAGCGAGAATACATGAGCCCTTCCAAAGGGGAATGAAACACAAGATTTCCACCAATACGACCACTAAGCTGACTTCTTGATTTATCTCTATGATCAACAAATGCTTTAGAGTCTAAACTTCCAGAAAAAGATCCTTCAACAACATCTCCATTATCAATAGGTTTGAATTTTTAAATTATTGTCAACATAGTTAGCAAGCCTTAACCATTTATCCATTATTTCATTCATTCATTTATTTACTATTTATGTTTTACTTTTAAAAATCCAAGTAAAACAAAATAACAACAAAAAATTAAACTAAGTATCTCTTATGGACTGGGAATAGAAATAGGCCTCAGGGATATGCCTAATTCAGATTTCAGAAGCAAAGTTGACATTTTCCTATGTAGTGGGATTTGGAAGCATCCCCCGCCCCAAATATGTCCCTTTTTTATCCTACATTTTCTTTTTTATTGCCTACTTTTAGACTCCCCCCCCAAAAAAAAAACAGGTTGTATACCAAGGAATGGTAAATAGATTTTTCTTTATCCAAAAAAAAACCCAAGAAAACTAAAAGCTAATAATGTAACTGTGAAAATAAACTGTATAGAAAATTATCATTTACTTCTGAAGCATATGAAGAGTTAATCACCTGCAGTCAAGACTCTCTGAAAGAATTATTAAAACACAGACATCAACAAGGAGAAATTTGAACTTCAGAGAACAATGAAGCACAGAAAGTTATCAAACAACTTGATACTTTAATTAGTTCTCAGTTGAGAAAATAACAAATATTTGGAATTAAAAATTGAATGTAAAACAAAATTCTATGTAAAACAAACCAATTCAGAGGAATATCCAACAAAAAGGTAATGTATACCGGGTCTTATGTTCAGGAATAGAAAACACATAGAAACACTCATAGTAGTTAAAGGTGTCTCTATATATGTTTTGGAAAAAATTATTTTATAGGTAAAATTAAAATTTCTTCCAAAATATTGCTAAGCATAAGGGCAATTTTTTTTTTTTTACTCTTCAAATATCTTCAATCATTCTTGTCTATTTCTCTGAGAACATATTGAGGCTCAATTGATTCAATTGCAGCCAGGCTCAGTGGCTCAATTCTGTAATCCCAGCACTTTGGGAGGCCAAGGTGAGAGGATCACTTGAGTGCCGAGTTTTCGAGACAACCCTGGGCACAGATGCAAGACCTGTCTCTACAGAAGACATAATAAGTAATAATAATAATAATAATAATAATATAATAATAGTCAGGCATGGTTTTGCGTACTGTGGTCCCAGCTATTTGGGAGGCTGAAGTGGAAAATCCTGAGTCCGGGAGTCAAGTGCAGTGAGCTGACTGTACCATTAGCCCTCCAGACTAGTTGTCTAAACAACAATGATAACAACACAACAGCAACACCACTAGAATCACATCAACTCTAAGAATCTGACCACTTCCTACTCTTAAGGGTTGTATGACAACCTACTACTGCTGCTCCCCTTTGTCTAAAACCATTGTTGTCAAAATGCAGGCTCAGAACATGAATAAGTCTAAAATTATCTGGCGTAAGAGTTTTGTTTATACAAGTATAGTTGTCGCTCTTTACTGTAATTGAATTAAACTAAAATGTAACATATTCACTTATTTTTTAAAATGAACAATATTACAAAAATAATTTATGAAAGATAATTATCTTTCCAAAAGAAAAAATGGTTGAGATATTTCCATTTTTGCAAATCTCTTTAATTTCTGGACTTCCATAGAAACACAGGGTTACGATATACGGTTCCTGTACTCAATCTTGTGGGAGAGCATGATCTCTCCTGAAGCACATTGAAAAAATGAATTCACACAGACAATCTTTGAGAAAGGAGGAGGAGTACTTTAATAGCCCTTTTCAGATAATTCTAGTGTTCTTTTTTGGACTCACCAAATACTCATTAGTTAAAGTTCCCTAAAATGTTAGATACAATGTAGAATTTAATCAAGTAACATTTTTACTCTCCATACGTTAAAATCCATTTGTCTACCTTGTCATGAATCATATTTTGTACACATGAATTTCGTGATATCACTGCGTTGATAGGGTAGAAAATATGGTACTGAAGTTATTGCCATCTTCAAATGTTCATATGAAAAAATATGTATCTTTATTATAAAATATCAAAAAGTCAACATTTGTTAATTACTGCCATGGATTTTATCAGAAAAATCATTAAGAATTGGAAAGTCATAAAAGCTCAATGGAATACAAGTAAAGTCACATTTTTACCTGAAAGTTCCAATTTTATATGGCACAATACTATGGTCTCTATTTCTTGAATTGACTTTCAAGGAAATGTCTATCAAATGCCTAACTCTGAAAAGCCCATAAGCTGGTGTATTGAGTGTTTTCTGTCAGTGAAAATGTATTCCAATCCTAAAAGCTGGTTCAGCTCACAACTTAAGCCATATAGATCAAACCTTGTACTTCTGATATAACAGCAGAAATTCCCTAGATACTTCTCAAGTTGTCACACAAAATATTTCTATACTCGAGAGTCAAGATTTAATAAAACTAACGAATTGTATTGTTTCATTAAAGACATTAAGAAAACGTGGCTTTTAATTAATTAATTATTATTATTATTGCTGTGAAAACTGCAATGGGCTCTCTTCAATTTGGTGTTATTGTCTTAATTAGAAGTTTTACCCATTATTACTTTTTAGTCATCATCACTGCAAATGTCAGCAAAGTGAAAAAGGCACATAATACCTTAGAGTTACTATAAAAATAGTTTTGACCTTATGGACCCCCAAATGTATCTTGAAGATTACCGGGGTCAATGGACCACTTTTGGGAACTACTGTCCTTAACAACAACAAAAAAGATATCTGTGGACAAGCAGTATGTTTTTATAGATATTTGTTGAATGAATAGGAAAGCTCTAAGTGTGGGATTCTTTAACTGCTTTAAGAATGATGCACCAACCAAGTTTGCTAGAATGGGTTATACTTTCCTGCCTAGGGCCTGTATAAGAGGGGCCCAAATTGGACTAGAGAAGTGATGGTGAGAGAAGGGAGATATGAGGAGCCAAGAAGGCTTTTGGCAAAATGACAGATTTTAAAAAAAGAAAGAAAGAGAATCAAAGAATCCAGGGGAAATTTGTGAAAATGGAGAAGCTGAAGAAACAGCTAGTTCTTGAAGGGCCTTTTATATTATCTAACGTGTACTTTAAAGTATTCCAGCACAGACTGTGCTATACTCACAGGCTAGTTTTCATGTGTATCCTAAGGGCCGTTAGTTAACATTTGGTGTATTCTAATTCAGATTACACACTACACAGTGTTTAGTTAAGATTTGAAAGAATAATCAGGAGTCCACACTCCAGAAAGCAACCAACCTCAACTCTCTTGATGGCTTTACCATTCCTGAATGGTTTTATAATTACACAAGAAAAGCTTTCCATTGGTGAAGTGAGTTCAAGATTGGCAGTATATCATATCAGTACCTCTGCCTTTGCTGGACTGAGTATAAGGATCTGAGGAGAATGGCAACCCACAGCCCTCAGAAAAGGTACCTTGGGCCCAGGCACTGGGTTCTATATTCAGACTCAAATGGATTCTGTCACCTCACTACTTACCTGAGTCATGAAGCTAGAATATTTCACATCTATCTCAAGTAAACCTTTGCTCAAGGTTGGCATAACACCTTAAAAGGATAGAAAATCAAGTCTTTATCAAGTTTTAAAAGGTTCTGCTATTTTTTAAAAAAATAAAAACTAATTTTCTCGCCTGCCTGCTAATAAGAATTTGTATGTGTGAGAATTCAGTTGGAGACTTGCCTTCTGAATCATACCACCCAATAACAAAGTTGTCAAGAAGGCGATCCCAAATCTTCATCTATCTCAAACAAACAAAGCTTCTAGTGGTTAAAAAATAAAACAACGGTAACAACAACAAAACCATAAGAAAACCAACAGTTGGGTAAGAACAAAATTATTTCATAATAGAGGCTAGAAAAAAAGCTCTGAAAAAAAGACATAAAATAAGTGGTAGATACCAGTTGAATTAATAAAACAACTAGAAAACCAGACATTTTCAACTGGAGGCATAAAGTTACCTGTGCAGCAAAGGATTCATCTTGCACAAAGACAGGTTTGGCTCCTAGGAGGTAACCTCTAACACTTTAGAATGTCCTGCCTCATAAGAATGTCTTTGTTTACCTGTGGGCCTTGGGTCATGCCAGAGTCTATGTTAAAAATGTGATTTATGGTGAGGGGGCTTCAGACCATGATGCAGCGTCAGCTTAACCTTTGGAGGAGCTGAAGACTAAAGTCAGCCACCCTGGTGGTCAGCTATGTCTACAAGGCTGAGCCCCAATAAAACTCCAGACGCCAAGGAAGGGATGAGTTTCTCTGGTTGTCAATTCTTTATATGTATCATCACACATCATTGCTGAAACTAGTAAGTGTTGTCCACATGACTCCACTGAGAAGACAACTAGAAACTCCATGCTTGCAACCTTCCTAGACTCTGCCCTAGGCCCTTCTTCCCTTGGTTGATTGTAATGTACCCTTTTGCTGCATAAACCATAACCATGAGTATAACAGGTCTCAGTGAGTTCTCTGAGTGCTTCTAGCAAATTATTGAACCTCAATGTGGTCTTGAGAAACTATGAACTTGCAGTTAATGTTAGATGTGAGTGTGATCTTGGGGAGTCCCTCAAATGTGCAGTTAGTGTTAGAAATGAGAGTGGTCTTGAGGGCTCCTGAACTGTGTTGTATCCAAATAAGAAATAATACATTCCTCCAGAAATCAAAGTTACATAAAGGTAGTTTGGTCATAGAGTAGAAAAGGAGAGAAAGTACAGTAAACTGACCAGATCTTTCCCTGAAGCAACTGGAATCTGAGAGAAAAATCTAAAGAATAAAAGGATTGAAAACAGAAGGAACAAATTTAATACTGTAAACCCAAACAAAAAAGTACTGGGTAACATGAGATGCTATGTTCAATTTGCCTCAATTGCATACAGACAAAATCCTGAATTTCCCTCACATTTTGTGAACTTGAGTTTTTCATGGAAGCAAAAGTATAAAGGGTGGTAAGAGTGGTAGAGCTTCCAGGTGGTAAAGCAAAGGGGTCCTAGACTCATGATCCTTGGAAGGGATGGCTCCCCATTTTCACCCTAAGAAATGGCAGCAAGCAGTTAGCTTCAGAGCCACAGCAAAGGAGGAGAAAAGAACTGGCTTTCGGCCAATCTAATGACTCAAAAGCTGCCTTTTCCCCGTGTCTTAGACAGCCACACTCCTAAATTCACACTTTATGTAACGGCAAAACAGAATGATGAGTAAAAAAGGAAAGCCGGAGCCCTAAGGCTCTCAGCATGGCCAAGGTGTACATTTCAAAGTGAGAAGTGTTTGGGAAACATGGTATTTCTAACATCCTGGAGTTAAGAGTTATATAAAATCCCAAAGAAAAAAGCACCAATTTATTTCCCTTCAGGATATTCTGTTTTCCTTTCAACTGTACACACCAGCTGAAGAAGGACACACCAGCTGAAGAAGGACACGTAGATGTGTTTGGGTAACCTGCTTTCTTGAAAGTTGAGAAGGCAGCCATATGCAGAGCGGCATCTGTTGCAGGGTCCAGCAGCCTGCTCCTGGCAACGCTGCTCCGCGTCAGTTACAAGGGCAGTTTCTCTGAAACGAAAGCATGTCCCTGCCATCTAAGAAGTCAAGTGCCATTTCAGTTTAGAACCCACTCCCTTTTCCACAAAGGTAAGAGCCCTTATACACTCTGAATACTTAAGAATGACATATTCCAAACCCAAAGAAAAATTTGGGAAGAATCATCATTGTTTCAACCTATCTGAGCATCTGCTCTCTACAGTGATTTTAGGAGACCCAAAGAGATTTTCGTGTCCCTGCACGATCCTCATGTCTGTTTTATCTTCAACCATTTCACCTTCATCAATTTGTCAATTCACCCAACAAGCCTTTTCTAAGTCATCAATAAGTCCCTAATAAAAATCCATTTTGCAAAGCCCCAAATTTACAAATCAGGAAAAGTAGATTTTTGTTTCATTAAAGAAGTGGGTCTCTGAAATTGATGGAACATTTTACCCATGCCAAAAGATTCCTGTCACTGGACAAACTGAGTGTTCTGAGTGTTTTATCCATGTTGAGAACAGGCAGACAAGATGACACCTGGGCTTAGGTAGGAATCACTATGCTATATGATCTGTCAAAAGCCCCTTTAAGTAGTTTCATTTAGTTTTGTAAGAATTCAGTTTATTGAGTACATTTCTAGAACACACATTTTCTATTAAGTAAGATAAAGTTTTGCTTGGGTTCTTGACACCTGCTCTGATCTCCATTTTTTCTCTCTCTCTGTCATTGTGACACTTGCCCTCTTAAAAGCCTACAAGAAAACCAGATACATTTCCTTATTCTAGATCATGTTTGGATTCTATACTATTTCAGGAATCTAAAATATAATCACAGGATATCTAAGTAGGAAAGAGATTGATATCCTCTGTATTAGTCCGTTCTCACATTGCTATAAAGAACTACCTGAGACTGGGTAATTTATGAAGAAAAGAGGTTTAATTGACTCATCATTCCACAGGATGTACAGAAAGCACAGCTAGGGAGGCCTAAGGAAATTTACAATCATGGCAGAAGGTGAAGGGGGAACAAGCACATCTTCACATGGTGACAGGAGAAAGAGAAAGAGAGAGCAAAGGGGGAAAAAGGGTAAAGTGAGAAGCCACACACTTTTAAACCATCAGATCTCATAAGAACTCACTCTCTATCATGAGAACAGCAACTGGGAAATCCACCTCCATCATCCAGTCACCTCCCACCAGGTCCCTTCTCCAACACTGGAAATTATAATTCAACAGGAGATTTGGGTAGGGACACAGAACCAAACCATATCACCATCCATACAATTATTCTCAATTCAAAAATTAATCATTGAAGATAAAATGGTACAGAAGACTGTCATGGTCCCAGCTCTCATGAAACTCAACGTCTAATGAAGAAAAAGAAATATAAGGTATTCAGAACCGAGGTGATATTAGGTTTCGATGAAGCAATCATGTGGTACCTTGGGAATATACCAGAGGCTTTATCACAAAAAGTTTGCCAGAGGAAGTGATATCTAAGGGTAAAATCTAGAGACTGAGTAGGAGTCAACCAGGAAAAGACGAGAGGGAAATAGTCCATATTGGAGAGGTCAGAAGTGAAGAAACACGGCAAATTCTAGAAGTAATGGAGACTGCTGGAAAGAGTGTCAGGGGAAGAAGCAGGAGAGTTTGACACTGTCTGGATGCTGAGTAACTTTGTGTGCTGTGCTGAAGAGCTGGGAATTTATCCAAACAGCAGTGGACTTTGACTGAAGGATGAACACATTTAGATTTAAAGCCCTTCAATGCTTTACCAATGACTATAGGATCAAACCTAATCCCCTTAACTGGGCTAGTATGGCACTAGGAAGCATAGCATGAGGAATCAGAGATCCAGTAAAGAGGAGCCTGAAGTTTGGAGATAGGAAATCCAGTTTGGGACACAGCATTGAACAAAGGCTTTGTCACAGACACGCCACATAGGAACTGAGTTACCAATTCAAAGCATGACCAGCAGAAGGACTAGGTTGATCATGAATTTAAGACCTCCTGACAGGATTCCTCTCACTCCTTGTCCTTGGTAACAAGGTCTGGCATGAGGCTCAACCTACAGTGTGGAAGACTCAGTTCCAATGATTAGAGGGATCAGAGGGATACAGGGTCATCAATTAATGATTCATTCATTTTTCCTTTTGTTCCTTACTGTATTTATTCATTCGATATACATTCATAGAGCAGGCCATCCTAGCAAAGCATCCATTTTGTGTTCAATAATTTAATACAATATTGAATATGACAGAACACCCAGAAAACTTAATACACGTGCAATATGTTTTAGGTGTCTCTCTAAGATCAAATGCCTGGCACAGTATCAGCAATAGACAAATAGATAACGAGCCAATGTTCGTGGCCACAACTCACTGGGAATATTCTAAAATACAATGGCAGTGTCAGGATCAGTTTAACGACCAGTGCGTTTATTACATGTTATTTTATTAGCCTTTCAATCAAGGTATTTATCAAGCATTTACTTTTATAAGGCAGACTTAGAGCTGATGGAGGAAAATTAAAGAAGCCTGAGCACTTCTGCTCCCCATTTCATGAGACTATAATCTAAGTGTAAGTTGACCAAACATACAAGATAGGAACATGTAAGTGTTGAAAGAGAGTCAACACCAGGGTGAGTGAATTTACAGTGGGCCAGGTTAGTCAGAAGAGGCTTTCTGGAGGAGAAAGGGAAGTACTTAATGCTGCAGAGATGGGAAGTTACAGAGTTTAGGGAAGGACACTCTGGCACAACTGGAGGTGGCTGCTAGTAAGATATCTTTTTGCTTTCTATTTATTTTCTTTAAGAAAGAAACATTCTGAAGCCACCTCTATGTTTGGTTTCTGATCCAAGCATACCAATAACAACATTGCTACCCATCTGTTCCTGGGCCTCCCACCCTTTCCAACCCTCCATTGTCATGATCAGATCCAGCAAATTAATGCTCCTTCTTTCGTTGTTTTTTTTTTTTTTTTTCTTGGATGTGAATTAAATTTCTTTCTTTTTTAATATTCTCTTTATTAAATTTTACTTTAAGTTCTGGGATACATGTGCAGAACGTGCAGGTTTGTTACATTAGTATACATGTGCCATGGTGGTTTGCTGCACCTATCAACCCGTCATCTAGGTTTTAAACCCCATATGCATTAGGTATTTGTCCTAATGCTACCCCTCCCGTTGCCCTCCAACACCCGACAGGCCCCAGTGTGTGATGTTCCCCTCCCTGTGTCCATGTGTTCTAACTGATCAGCTCCCACTTATGAGTGAGAACATGTGGTGTTTGGTTTTCTGTTCCTATGTTAGTTTGCTGAGAATGATGGCTTCCAGCTTCATCAATGTCCCTGCAAAGAACATGAACTCATTTTTTATGGCTTCATAGTATTCCATGATATATATGTGCCACATTTTCTTTATCCAGTCTATCATTGATAGGCATTTGGGTTGGTTCCAAGTCTTTGCTATTGTAAATAGTTAATGTTCATTCTTTTATTTGTCACTACTCCTCACCTATTCTAGTACAGTTTAGTAGATCACGAAGCAGATAGGTAGGTGTTCTCCTTTCTCCCCTAAAAAATTCTCAGAGGCCTCTGAGGTAAAAACATTTTTCTATAATTTCAAGTTCTGATAACTTTCAGGGGATCATCTTAGGGGCCTTCCTAATGCCTTGGAGACTCTTAGATGATGGGGTACTCTACCGGTAGCCTGAAATTTTCTTGATCTCTTCTCATGAGGATAACACTCTCATGAACCAGTGAAATTAGGAACACTTTTTCAATCTTATAACTTCTTAGAGGGCAGTTGTGACCCAAACGTACACATCAGTGAGATCTCTAGCAGATTCTGTATCTTCGTGTCTGTCAGACACCCACTCTGATTCCTAGTAAATACTAGTGTTGAACTCAAAATCACCTGAATTCTTTATTGATAGGTCCTCATCAATTACTCCTCCATTCATGCCCTGCAGAAGGCTATACTGGAGCGTAACCCATTCTTATACTTCATTGCTACTAGGAACAAGTCTCAGTGCTGCTACTGATTCTGACTTGACATTTAAGGAGGGTATCAACCCCGTTTCTTCAACAGCCTTTTACCTTCTCACGAATATTTCCGGAGCAAGGACTCTCACTTAACGTGCAAACAAAGAGACATTAAAATTTTCATCTATCCTGTCTCAGCATTTAGTATTTACTATTTCACTTACACAGATTTCAAGATGAATCCACAAAAAGCAACAGCCAGATCTTTTGTTAAAAAAAAAAAAAAGCAACAACTATAGTTAGGGGCAGCACTTCTGTATTTCAGAACATTGCCAGTGGATCTCCTTAAAGAGTACATTTTGGATCATTAAGAACTCCAGAAGAAACTTTATAATACCATTTTGGGGATAGAGTACAAGGAGGATAAAATTTAATGAACCTTCATTTTATGTAAATATAACAGAATGTTGGATTTATAGAACTGATAACATCAGGGAACTCATTTACTTTTATATAACCCAAGGTCCCAAACTTAAAGAATTAATCTGTTAAAGTTGTTGCTCTGTTAGACTAAGGGCCAGTCACTTTGTAAAATATGTACTCCAAGACACTAACCCTGGATAGCAGGGAGCAGACTGAAGTTAAAGCTGATGCAATATAGGAAGTGGTCTTCTTATAAATGGAAAAAGGTGAGACCACTCTCAACAATTGTCAGCTTGTAAATAAGAAAAGGGGTATAGAAGTTGCTCACTCTTAATGAAGTTGTGTCAGAAATCTATCTTCAGGGGTTGGTCTTATAAAGACAGAAGTCCCAGAAAATTCTGGGTCATGTTCTCTGGGGCTATGAAAGGGAGGTAAAGTCATTCCAAATATGGTTGAATCCAAGTGAAGAAAATAACATTGCACCAGACCCTAGAGCTGAGGGTCACATGAAGAAAGCTGGTAAACCAAGATGCAAAGGCTGAACATGGGGCTGAAAATGAGAGGACACAGAAGACCAAGTTAGAGGGTTATTTTAAGAGAGCAAACGGTAGGATAAAGATGCAGGGCAGGGACTCCAGCTGCTTCACATCTTTTACCTACGTTGTTTTAGCATGGTGCTAGTTAATCCAACAATGGGTGCAAGATGAAACAACTGGCACACTCAAACAAGGGTAATTTAAAGAGGGCATAATATATTAACTCTTTATAAAGATGGAGGTAGGGATGTAGGAAAACTACAAGGAATAGCAAAATAACTTGCTAGAAATCATGAGTCCACCATTATTCCTGGACCCCATGGAGTGAGAAAAGGGAACAGTCATTATTACTTAGAAAGAGAGAGTGGTACGACTGTAGACCTTGAGACCTTAGGTAGGTAGAGGAACACAGATAACTTTGAAGCAACATCCCAGAGAGAAAGCTAGAGGAATAAACAACCAGATCTCAATATCCACTCCCCTCCAACCTCCTACCGTGGCTCCCCACTGACTAAATCCAACCAGAAGCCTGAGGACATGAGAGTTTGGTTGTATAGTTGATATGAATCAGCCTCCCAATGCCTGGAGTAGGGTAGAGAATGGTAGAGTGTGCAGGCAGAAAATCCAGTTGAAGGTATCTGACTTTAAGTAATAGACTTTCTTTAGAAAACCTGCAGCACGCCAAGGAAAATCAGCCCCAAATGCACCAATCGAGGGAAGAAGGTTGGAGTCTCCAAAAACTTCTGAAAGCAGTGTTGAGTTCAGTCAGTTCAATGTACTTTGCTAAACAGTTAACAAACTTAATTCTGCACACAGTGCTGGAAACTGAAGAGGCTCAAACAGAAGCATATGACATACTTCTTGTTTTCAAGGATTTTACAATCTAGTTTTTTAAAGAAATATTTGTTCCATTCCTAATATGTGTTAAAGGACACAGAGATATTGCATCTATGCATTCAAATATATATAACAGTAAAAGATTCATTTGAAAACCTTAAAGAGTAAAAGAGAGAGAAAAAATATTATTAAATGATGTGGTGCCAACTCTAAGAATGTTATGAATTCATAAAAAAGGAATAATATGTGCACAAGAAGAAAACATCGGCAATTCCCAGACACTTGTCTGGATCCCTTACACATTTCTGGGAGCTCCCACTGCAATAGCAGCACTTTGAAAAGCTACTTATATTTAGCAAGGCATGAAGCTCACAGTCAGCTCTGCCCCCTACATCACAGGTTGCCCCTTCATCACAGATCGCATAAATTTCTTCAAGGTTACAGCTAGCCTGTCTTGTATCTTTGTGCAAATTAGAATAAAAGACATCTCAGAGTGTGAACCAGTTAGCAAATAGCACCTCTTTCAGGAATTGGGGAGCAGCCACATGCGAGGGCACCTGGCTTGGCACCCAGAGGGCAGTTGGATTTCTGTTCCCATTTATGCCCCTTGGCTGGGCCTCTGAAGCACAACCTGCATAATCATAAAAGGCACTCTGCATTCACTCACTCGAGAAATATTTATTGAGTACTTATGATATACCAAGATGAGGAGTTGCTCTGCAATATTTTAGTTTTCCAATCTGACTAGGAAGGGTACCAAACAGCTGTGGTCCAGGTAAGCCATAAGTCGAACACTTGAGTTAATCCTAAGAGGGACTGCTTCAATGTACAATGAACTATTGGCTGCCAGGAGCCAGAGGATAAAAGAAGCTCAACAGGTCAATGAGAAGAACAGTAAACGAGTTGTGCTCCTTTGCAAAACTGACTCCTCCTTCCTTTTGTGGTGGACACCATTTTCCCACAATGCTATTTCTAAATTATGAAGCCATGTGCTGCTTGGAGAAATTTTGTTTTGCTCTCTTCCTATGTGTGAACCTGCCACATTCCTCTTTTAAAAACATACTTTGGAAGTCTACCAGATATAAGTGCAGTGTAGTCAAATATCCTGATGTGGGCCATCAGGAAGCAATTGAGAAAAGTATGCTACAGGCAAGAAATCCTGCCATATGGGTTCCTAAAATATTCAGTGGAATAGGAGACTGCAGGTGAGTTTTTTACATCTATCCACATTGCTGATTTAAACTACACTGGGGCAAGACTTCTCTAGGCCTTCATTTCTTCATTTATATAACACACTTTAATTAGGTCAGTCAGGCCTCCTTTAGCATTAACTTTGGTTCTCATATTATTAGAAAAAGAAATAGTGATTTTTACAAAGAGGATGGCAGACTTTCTATTTTAAGTATTCTCTTAGGATGTCTGTACAGTGTTATTGTCACTGCTTTAAGCTCTGTTCCCAGTCTCCAAAATTAGGCATCCCAATGTCATTTCTTCTATTTTTCCCATAGCTGAACTTCTCCTTCTGTGACTTCTATAATCCCCCTGGTAAAAGAATTTTCCCTCTTGCCCTCTAAGCCACCTGCTAATTGGCATGTGATAGAGCATCCCACCTGTACGATACCTCTCTCCTGCTAATAAATGACACAAATTAAAATGATCACACTTATAGTATATTCCACTTGAGATTAAATAAGGGAATGTTTTATTCTGTGTAAGTATCTTCCAGCTGTAGGAAGAAAATGTTAATCAGACATTAAAGATGCCAAGAAAAATAAATTCAATATGTAAATAGCTACTTTGAGTAATTAGCTATTTACTGTTTAATAAATGCTAAATAAGATCTCTCAGTTCACTGCAACCCTGGAGAAAAAGTACTTCGAAGGGCACCACAACAGGTTAGTGTTAACAAGAGCCTACAGCCCCGATGAAGCACCTAAAAGTTTAATCAGGTCTTTGTGGCAGTAAAAGATCCCAGCATCAGAACTTGAGGCAAATAGCTTTGGTCTGCCCATCGTGAAAGGCTAGCTCTTTCACAGCGGGCAGAATGAGGTCATCAAACACATGGTGACCACAAACATCTTTTCAGTTACTCAACTGCTGAAGGAGCAATGAATGGATTTGAACCATGGCACCTGATCATTACTCAGGTATGAAAGGCAAGCTTTGTCTGAGTTGGTCAGTGTATCTAGACTCACCTTACTGTTTGGACCCTGACATTTACTGGGATTTCCCATCAGGAAATTGCAAATAAATGAAGCAAAACAAAGAGAACAACAGCTAGACCAGGCACTTGTTACATATGGAGTAGGCTGGAGGTAGAGTCACACTGGCCCATCTCTGTGTCAAGATCTCACTAGAGATGAAGACCTGCCTCTCTGTGAATCTCCCCAAGGGTGAAGCATTCTGCATCCGGTGGTCTCTCCAAAGTAGACCCCCCACTGAGTACCTCCCTTCATCAGAAACCAATGTCAGGGCCAGGCATGTTGGCTCATGCCTGTAATCCCAGCACTTCGCGAGGCCAAGGCAGGAGGATCATTTGAGCCCAGGAGTTCAAGACAAGCCTGGGCCACACAGTGAGATCCTGTCTCTGCAAAAATAATTTAAATATTTCCCATGTGTGGTGACACACGCCTTTGGTCCTGGTTACTCGGGAGGCTGAAGTGGGAGGATCACTTGAGCCCAGGAGGTGCAGGCTATATTGAGACATGATTAGGCCACTGCACTCTAGCCTGGGCAACAGAGCAAGACCCTGTCTCAAAAAAAAAAAAAAAAAAAACTATGTCAGTGTCTAATAAAGCATGCAACTTGCAACTCAGAATATGTCTGTGTGGCTAACCATGGAGCTAATATATGTCTCTTTTGCTTCTTACATTGTCTTCTTGGAAGAAGTACATAAACCAAAACTAAACCAAACTAATTACTTTTCTCCTTTAAACAACTGGGTGTTTGCTACTTGACTTTAGAACTGAGAGCACTAGCTTGAAAAACAGTTTGATGTCTTTCAGGCTTTTGCTTTTCCTTCCCTCTTTTATTTCCCTCACCTGGTACCACTGGACTCTCCCTGCCCCAAAGCTGTTATTGTGAAACCACCATCCTACATTGTAAAGTTGCATTAAGACTTATCTCCAAGTGTGGAATAAAGAAACTTAGGTGACAGCGTGGACACTGGTGAGATTCCCGAGCCCAAGTGCCACTGAGCGCAGCTTCTGTCTCAGGGACCTCCAACTGCAGATAAACAGGTACAATGATGGTACTCACTTCATAGATCCATTACAAGGATAAAAAAGACTTTATACACATGAAGTATACACAGGACTTACAACAGTGCCCAGCATAGAGTAAGCAATTAGCATTAGCTGCCACTGTCTTTTACTTTTACCACTTATAAAAGAAATTGCTATTAATTATCAGAAATTAGAGGAATATAGATGAGTAAAGACAACAAGTAAAACCATGACCATTCCTAACATCCAAATATAATCCATTGTCATTATGTTGGTATACTTACCCTTAGCACACATATACATATATTTAATGTTTAAACAAAAATAGTGCAGGACTACATAATTTTTGTTTTCTGTACTTTTCGGGTAATATCGTGAATATTTTCTTATGTTTCTCACTCTTCTTCAAAAACATGATTATGATGGGTGTACTACATGCCACCAGTTGGCTATAATTTATTTTACTATTTCTCAGCTGACTACTGAGCTTTTAGTCTACTCCTGTGGTTTGAATGATAGTCTCCCTTCCAAAATTCATGAGGAAACTGAATCCTTGATGCTATAGTATTAATAGGTGTGGACTTTGGGAAGTGATTAAGTCACAAGGGCTCCACTCTCATGAATAGGATTTGGTTTCCTTATTAAAGGGGCTTAACAGAAGGAGTCTATCCCTTTTTACCCTTCAATCTGCCACCATGTGAGGACACAGCATTGGTTGCCCCTGGAGAATGCAGCAACAAGGCACCACCTTGGAAGCAGACAGAATGGTCCCTATATGACACCAAACCTGCAAGAACTTTGAGCTTGGGCTTCCCAACCTTTAGAACTATGAGAAGGAAATGTCTATATATTACACAGTCTCAGGTATTTTGCTATAGCAACAAAACTGGACTAAGGAACCAACTATTATAAATCATGCTGCAGCACATAGATGTGACTGATAATTTTTGGTCCACTTCTGGATAGCCTCTGGCATAGAAAGTGAGATTTGAGATTACTTTCTGGTCATCTCTATGAACAGACTCTTTGTGATCAAGGGATAGTGGTCCAGTTTTTCAATTAACATACATCCTGGTCATTCAGTTAGAAGCCAGGGTTTGGAGACAGGATTCGAGAGTCAGGTTAAAACACCTTCTTAACTTCTTTCAGATGCTATGAAGCCAAATATTACCAGGCCATAATATAGTTACATTCCACCTTCTTTGACCTAAGAGTAGAAATTCATTCTATATTCTGCAAGAGGTTTTCTGTATTATTTTTGTCTATTTTTTTTTTTTTTTGCCCACATTAGTATTTTAGTGGACAATTGTGTGATACTATATCAGGAACTGCTCACTGATCTCTATTTTATTTATAGTTCTGTTATTTATAATATTTAATTATGTATTTGTAATACACAAATGTGCAGAATTACACTAATTGTATATCTTATTCCTAGCATGCTAGCATTATCAACTGTTGCAACATTCTCTCTTTCTCTCTCTCTCACTTGCTCTCACTCTCACTCTCTCTCTGCTGCATTTCATATCCAATCCCACTTCCCTCCCCTTCGACATTCATTCTCAACTATTTAAGGTATGTCTATTCATTCTACATTTCAGACCCTTCTTCCTTATATGTGTTTCTATGAAAAAAATAAAACATTATATTCTGTATTTTTAAATGTATATGAATTTGATTTTGCTACCAATTTCATATTTCTCATCTTTTATCATTGCAGCTTTATGTATTTGAAATCTATCCATGTTTTCCTACGTAGATGGGGGTGTGGTATCTACGCAATTTTTACTTAATGACTCTACTGTTCAGCTGGTCAAAGCTTTGTGTCAGGCATGAGTTTAAAGAAAGCTCCCACAAAGGGGAAACCTGGGGGAAAATCACTTTCTTAAAGACTGAGCTAAAAACCAGAATATGGCTATTGTACCCTCAAGACCTGTACACACAGAGCTAGCTTCTCTGTAACAGTGTTGGCTGCTGGCAGGAAACCTCGGCTGGGTCCCAAGCATTCTCATGGTTGCTTCCTCTGGTTTGCTCTTGAATTTGGCTCTTTTCCTTCTTCTGAACTCAGCTCTTTACGGGATGAAAGAGGAGGGTGCTTGGTCTCTCAGACTTCAAAGAGCTAAAACTTTTTCCATGAGGTCTTCTGAAAATCACATGAAGCCCATGATAGCTTGTGCCAAGTGGGATGCTCACTTTCTTCCTAAAGAAGGCTCCTGTATACAATCATTCTTCCTGTACACAATCACCTTTTGTGCATATTCTACATTTTACTTCCCTGTTACTCATGAGATGGTAGCTTGGGTTTTCTTCAATTCTATGCTATAATCTGTAGTAGTTCAACAAAGTACTTCATCTTTGTACAGAAAAATATTTGTATAGGTTTTCCCTGTAGAAAAACCATAAAATAATTGTCGAAGCACAGAGCATTTTTAACTTAATTTCACAGTTAAACTGCACCTCAACAGGGCTAGACCAACCCTCATGACAATCAGCTGTGATGGATGATACTGGTGTCTCCTCATGCTTGCCAGCACTTGATATGGTCTGAGTTGTTTTTTGCCAATCACATAGACACAAGTTGATGTTTTATCTTTATTTTCACTTCTTTATCAATGAGAATGAATGTCTCTTCATGTATTTCTCAGCCATTCGGATTTCTTTTTTGTAAATTGATTATTTCTTTTGCCAAATTATCTATAGAATGTTTTATCTTTCTCTTGCATATTTTAGAATTATTTCTTATGTGTTTTATACTAATCTTTAACAGAGATGTTGCAAATGTCTTCTTGAAACCAAACACCAATTCTAATTTTTTTTTTTTTTTTTTTTTTTTTTTTT
>NW_016824245.1:1681129-1683331 GCF_001698545.2 Rhinopithecus bieti
CTGGAGTGCAGTGGCCGGATCTCAGTTCACTGCAAGCTCCGCCTCTTGGGTTTACGCCATTCTCCTGCCTCAGCCTGCCAAGTAGCTGGGACTACAGTTGCCCGCCACCACGCCCGGCTAGTTTTTTGTATTTTTTTAGTAGAGACGGGGTTTCACAGCGTTAGCCAGGATGGTCTCAATCTCCTGACCTCATGATCCACCCATCTGGCCTCCCAAAGTGCTGAGATTACAGGCTTGAGCCACCGCGCCCGGCCCCAATTCTAATTTAAATAATTCATAGCTGCATACTATTAAAAGAATGATAGTGGCCAGGTACAGTGACTCACATCGGTAATCCTAGCACTCTGAGAGGCCGGGGCAGGCAGATCATTTGAGGACAGGAGTTCGAGAACAGTCTGGCCAACATGGTGAAACTCTGTCTCTACTAAAAATATAAATATTAGCCAGATGTAGTGGCACACACCTGTAATCTCAGCTACTCAGGAGGCTGAGGCAGGAGAATTGCTTGAACCCGGGAGGTGGAGGTTGCAGTGAGCTGAGATCAAGCCACTGCACTCCAGCCTAGGTGACAGAGTTAGACCCTGTCTCAAAAAAATAAAAAATAAGTAATAAAAATAAAAGAATGATAGTTAGAGGAGGAGTTGGGATTCAAAGTAGTAAACATGAAGCTCTTTTGTTTTCTTACCCTTTTCAGACCATGAAACCACTTCATTCTCCCATTTCTAGGCTTCATCTTTCAAACAGGAAATAACCTGTAGTACTGTTTGATATCATAGCAGTAGTAATAATGGTAACAGTAATGTTGAAATGAGGCCTTTATTGCCAACATCTTGCAAAAGAAAAAAATCCACAAATAAAAAATAAGTACATTTATTTTGTGTATATGATGACTTTTGGTGATACAGGACCAGAGAACATCTGGATTTTTCCATGTCATTTGTGTTCATACATAGTAATTATTTTTCCTCATATCTATTACTTTATGTATGTGTTGCTTATTTTCCTTCTATTTCCACTTTCCTTGCTCTTTAAAACCTTGGTGTTTGAAAATATGGTGAACTGACAAAGGCACATTAAACCTTCATTCCCCATGGCCTCTCACCACTCTGGGAGGAGGGTAAGCAGAGTCAGAGGTGTCCCAGGAGCAGGGAAGAGACCCACACATAACAGCCGTTCAGGACGGCGGTAGCTGCATGGCATCGGCTCCATCTTTACTTGCACACTCAGGCCCTGCAAAAATTTCAGGCACACAATGTAGTGTAGTCTACATCAGGGTTACACTTGGAATGGTTTGTGGAGGGCTGCTGAACGGAAATGTAGACTCTTGGCTGGGCACAGTGGCTCACCCCTGTAATCCCCAGCACTTTGGGAAGCCAAGGCGGGTGAATCACCTGAGGTCAGGAGTTCAAGACCAGCATGATCAATGTGGTGAAACCCCATCCCTACTAAAAATACAAAACTTAGCCAGGCGTGCTGCTGGGCACCTGTAATCCCAGATACTCTGGAGACCGAGGCAGGAGATACCACTTGAACCCAGGAGGCGGAGGTTGCAGTGAGCCAAGATCACACCACTGTACTCCAGCATGGGCAACAAGAGTGAATCTCCATCCAAAAAAATAAAAATAAAAAATAAGAGAGAGAGGGGGCGGAGCAAGACGGCCGAATAGGAACAGCTCCAGTCTCCAACTCCCGGCGCCAGCGATACAGAAGACCAGTGATTTCTGCATTTTCAACTGAGGTACTGGGGTCATCTCACTGGGGAGTGCCGGACAATTGGTGCTGGTCAGCTGCTGCAGTCCAACCAGTGAGAGCTGAAGCAGGGCGAGGCATTGCCTCACCTGGGAAGCACAAGGGGAAGGGAATCCCTTTTCCTAGTCAGGCGAACTGAGACACACAACACCTGGAAAATCGGGTAATTCCCACCCCAATACCGCGCTTTAAGCAAATGGGCACACCAGGAGATTATACCCACACCTGGCCGGGAGGGTCCCACGGCCACAGAGCCTCCCTCATTGCTAGCACAGCAGTCTGGAATCTACCCACAAGGCAGCTGCGAGACAGGGGGAGGGGTGCCCGCCATTGCTGAGGCTTAAGTAGGTAAACAAAGCCGCTGGGAAGCTCGAACTGGGTGGAGCTCACAGCAGCTCAAGGAAACCTGCCTGTCTCTGTAGACTCCACCTCTGGGGACAGGGCACAGCTAAA
>NW_016824245.1:1687130-1699585 GCF_001698545.2 Rhinopithecus bieti
ATAGCAAAGACTTGGAATCAACCCAAATGTCCATCTGTGACAGACTGGATTAAGAAAATGTGGCACATATACACCATGGAATACTATGCAGCCATAAAAAAGGATGAGTTTGCGTCCTTTGTAGGGACATGGATGCAGCTGGAAACCATCATTCTTAGCAAACTATCACAAGAACAGAAAACCAAACACCGCATGTTCTCACTCATAGGTGGGAACTGAACAATGAGATCACTTGGACTCGGGAAGGGGAACATCACACACTGGGGCCTATCATGGGGAGGGGGGAGGGGGAGGGATTGCACTGGGAGTTAACCTGATATAAATGATGAATTGAGGGGTGCTGACGAGTTGATGGGTGCAGCACACCAACATGACACAAGCATACATATGTAACAAACCTGCACGTTATGCACATGTACCCTAGAACGTAAAGTATAATAAAATAAAAAAAATAAGAGAGAGAGAGAGAAAGAAAGAGAGAGAGACAGAGAGAGAGAGAAAAGAAAAAAAGAAAAGAAAGAAAAGAGAAGAGAAGAAAAGAAAGAAAGGTACACTCTTTAGAGCAGAAAACTTTTAAAATATGAGCATAAAAATTGCCCAGGAGATGTGTGAGGGGGTGGTGATAGATTTTTTTTCCCACTAATGAGCTTTCCTTTCATGTGTATAGGAAGGAGTATAAATTAAAGTGATAATCCTGGCTATTTGATACATTTCTGCCCCTTCTTATCTGTAGGAAATGTAACAGTTTACTCAACTCAGGGTATGTTAGCCTAAGTGATTCTGCTTTTCCTGGTAGGATGGATGGCCTTAGGGGGCTCCCATTCTCTCCTTTCTGAAAGTCTGCAGCCCTGTGGTGAGCCCTTCCTGGTCTAGCATTGCCTCTGACTGAAGAGATGCTTTTCTAATTCTGGGGCTCAGCATTAGAAAGCAGACTTGCACACAGATACAAACTACCTCTTCCAACCTAAATCTTGAAAGTAATTGATGTAATATTTTGACTCCTTTTTCTTATTTCTCAATTGATTTCTAATTCATGAGGTGATGAGGGTTGTTGAGGCCCAATAAGAATAGAGTGTGTTAAACAATATAGGCAACAAGGTGTTATCCCCAGATATTTTCATGTAGTAGATCCTGAATGGAACAACCCCTAGACACCTTTATTTTTAACAAGATTTGCAGGTAGGAGGATAAGAGGTTCCCAGTGACTCTGGAAATGCACTGTTTTAAGTGCATTTAGGAGTTGCTGTTAATGCCCGAGCATCAGGAAGATTTTAAAAAACGTAATTTTCCTAATTCATTTTTATTTTTTATTTTTTTATGTGTAGCTTTTACATAGTAAAAGTTAATATTTACTGAGTGGCTATCTTTCATCAGTTACACTGCCATGAGCTTTAGATATATTATTCCAACCCTTAGAATAATTATAAAAGGCATTTTTTTAACTGAATTTTTCCAGCTGAAGAATCTAAGACCTGGAGAAATTTAATGACTTTCCTAGGACTTTACGGACATCTACACAGCAGTTTCAAGCTTTGGACCCACATCTGCTTACTTCAATGTTTTTCCACTACACTATTCTGCTTTCTCATTTATACCCATATGTACACATGAAACGACCCATTAATCAGTGGCTCCAAACATTCCTTCCTACCTTTCAAAATGTTACCACAAGTTTCAGTTATATTGCAGTATCAAATGTTTATCCCTAGGTCATACTGGTATTTATGGCATTCTCCAAATAATGCAGTGTGCCTTCATTGAGAAAGTGCATGGATGAATGAAGGGGAGATAAACATGTGTGAGTGGACCCCATAGTCTCTTCCCAATAGCGTATGATAATTAACAAATCATGGCTAGTTTTTATTACCTCATTTTCTTTGTAGACATCAAAAGTAAAAGACATAATTTGGATGGTGTAATGGAAAGAACACAGAGATTGGAGTAAGTCTCCATAGCTTTTAAATTTATCTCCTTTACTTTTATTCTTTTGTTTTGCACGAAAGGGACAGTGTCTCACTTTGTCACCCTGGCTGAAGTGCAGTGGTGCAATCACAACTCACTGCAACCTCCACCTCTTGGCTCAAACCATCCTCCCACCTCAGCATCCTAAGTATCTGGAACCACAGGCATATGCACACACACACAAGTGTGGTGGCATATATGTATATAAATAAATGTATATATGATATATTTATATTTATATAGAATATCTATATATATTTTTATTTATTTACTAGACATGGGATCTCACTATTTTGCCCAGTCTGGTCTCAAACTTCTGGGCTCAAGTGATCCTCCCCTCTTAGCCTCTCAAAATACTGGAATTACAGGCATCAGTCACCAAGCCTGGCCCTCCTTTACTATCTAGCAAGTCATTTATACCAGCAGTCCCCAACCTTATTGGTGCCAGGCACCGATTTTGTGGAAGACAAATTTTCTAGGGACCAGGAGGGAAGACGCTTTTGAGATAATTCAGTCACATCACATTTATTGTGCACTTTATTTCTATTATTATTACACTGTAATATATAATGAAATAATCATATACTCACCATAATGTAGAATCAGTAGGAGCCCTGAGCTTGTTTTCCTGTACCTGGACCATCCCATCTGAGGGTGATGGGTGACAGTGACAGATCATCAGGCATTAGATTCTCATAAAAAGCACAAAACCTAGATCCCTCACATGTGCAGTTCACGATAGAGTCTGCGCTCCTATGAGAATCTAATGCCACCACTGATCTGACAGGAGGAGGAGCTCAGTAGGTAATGCACGTGATAGGGAGTGGCTGTAAATACAGATGAAGCTTTGCTCACTCACCTGCCGCTAACCCTGCTATGCAGTCTGTTTTCTAATGGGCCATGGACTGGTATCAGAGTTGGCAAGCAATCTGAGTTTTATTTGCCACTGCTAAAATAGGTCATGCCTACAGTCTTTCCACCTTCAAATCTAGGATTGCCCTCAGTGGAGAGGAAAGAAACAGTCAAAATTAAATGAAAAACCCTAATCCAGAACTTAACACATATTTGAAAGGGAGGTAGAGGAAGATCATGTTATTATAATAACTTGTGTTTGGACACAGACCGTTTCATATAAAATTTTCATAACCAGTGACATTTCTCCCTATCTGAAAATATGTAGCTTCATCTCTAAATGGGGGAAAAAGTACATGTCTTCTTCCCTGACATCTCTCATTCAGGTGGTATGATATATTATAAGCAATGTCAGCAGAGTATTTGTTATGAAATCTAGAAGAAGAAAAGCCCTGCAATAAATATGATCTCATATCAGTTTAAAGCCCCTGGGTAAGGAAGGACCAAACAGCTATATCTCTGCTTTAAGGCAGGTGGAGTAACTACCATAGGGGCCACTAGGGCCTTGTTAGTGAGAGAATGTCAGACTGCTCCCCAGCTATCACAGGCTCTCTCTTCTCTCTCAGTCATCCCTTCCTATAAATCACAACTCACCAGTCCGGATCTTCAAGCAGAGATAACCTCAAAATTCAAGGACCGTCTTTAGATAAATGAGGTCTCAGGCAAATGTCTGTCAGCCAGACAGACACCCCAGCAAACTATTATTCCCACCGGAATTAAGAATCGCTGCTGAGAGCCAAGCACAGTAACACATGCCTATAGTCTCAGCTATTCAAGATGCTGAGGCAGGAGGATCACTTGAGCCCAGGAGTTCAGGGTTATAGTGTGCTATGTTCACACCTGTGAATAGCCAGTGTTCTCCAGCCTGGGCAACATAGCAAGACTCTGTCTCAAAAAAAAAAAAAAAAAAAATCTCCCTTGCTCAGGGTATCTATAACATTAAATGATCCAGTTTTCCGAATGATATTACTTGTGTTTAAATCCACAGGCACTTTTGTTCACCATCTGAGAATCTAATTGATATATTTTTTTAAAGTTATTTCTAAACTTCTCCCTTCCCCACCCTTATCTAACTGATGAAAACGTCTATTACACATTCCAGTTCAGAGTGCTTCCCTTGTGATACATATTTTCCCTTTGCTGATAATATAAGCTTCCTGCCACCTGTGACCTAATAGGTTTAAGTTGTTTATTTGCTAATCAAAATTAAGCTCCCTCCTACTTAGCCCTGGACTTGACCTTCAACTGCCTCATATGCTAGAGTCTAATAATTTCCCCTGAGTTCTAGTTACAGCATGCACCTGGTGTTTCCTTGATTACCAGAAGCCTTCCTAGCAGGCTATGTCCTGCAGCTTCCTAGCTACAATCCTGCACTATGTCCAAAAACTGGGACACAAGGTGCTTTAAGGATGAAAGTCAGGTATTCACAAAATGTAGAATTCAAGAACTCCCTGCCCTTCCCTGCCACACATATCCACATAGAACGCCTTGTGTGTGCTTTCCCTGACAGTCTGAAAAGGCCTTTGAGGTTTAATCAGTAGATAGTGGCAAAAGGCTAACACGGTATTCATAGTGAGAATTCTTATCTCAATGATCCTGCTGGCAGAATACCAAAGTCTGCATGCCTTGCAGTTTCTTTAGCTGTAAGGAATAGGGGTCAGAACGATTCCCGGATTACTGTATACAAAACTACCACTTTTTCAACTCAAAAGTGATCTCTAGGCAATATGTAACAGCAACTTGTAAGAAGTTCAGCGTGAAATATTTCTTTTAAGAGAATACATTCCTTTCCCATCTAATTCTTATTATAATAATTCCTGAATTACTAGTCTTGGTCCTGTTTTAAAATGTATTTTACTTTTAGAAATGATTATTTCTAGTTAAGTCAATGATGGAAAATAAAAGCTAAGTTAATCTCTACCAACACATCAGAACACAAAAGAAATATAACCATAACTTGCAATGGCTAAGCAAACACTTTTAGAAAAGTTAAGTCCTAGATTTACAGAGGATTCAAAAATTCTGTGAAAACACCTGAGTTTTATCAATGTAACAACTGTATCTATTTTACATACTTACCTTTCACATGTTATGTCATTATTCTTTTGGTTCTATTACAAATGCTATTTCGCATTTCAATTATTTTGTTAACTTAAATCAACATGACTTGTTTTCATGACTCTGCTGATCAAAATAGGATGTAGCAAAGAAACCAGCCAACCAGCCAGGACTGGGAATTATAATACATGTGTATGCTATAAGACACTCCCGGCGGGGCGCCGTGGCACAAGCCTGTAATCCCAGCACTTTGGGAGGCCAAAGCGGGGGGATCACGAGGTCAGGAGATCGAGACCATCCCGGCTAACACGGTGAAACCCTGTCTCTACTAAAAATACAAAAAATTAGCCGGGCGTGGTGGCAGGCGCCTGCAGTCCCAGCTACTTGGGAGGCTGAGGCAGGAGAATGGCGGGAACCCGGGAGGCGGAGCTTGCAGTGAGCCGAGATCTGGCCACTGCACTACATACAGCCTGGGCGACAGAGAGACTCCGTCTCAAAAAAAAAAAAAAAAAAGACACTCCCACCAACACCATGACCGTTTACAAATGACATGGCAATGGCCAGAAGTTACCGTATATGGTTCTGGGAACTCCCTGATGCTTTTTTAGAAAGCTCATTAACAATCCGCCCCTGATTCAGCATAAAATTAGAAGTGCATGTAAATATAGCTAGTCCGCAATCCAGGAGTGCTACTCCGCCTATGGAATACCCCTGCTCTGGTTTTGCTCCACACTATCGCTCTAATAAACTTGCTTTCTTCCACTGTTGGCTCACTGTTGAATTTTTTCCTGACTGAAGCCAAGAACCCTCCCAAGCTGAGCCCTGATCTGGGGGTTTGCCTGCATCAAAATGTCGTGCAATAAGTACTAAACTGCTTTGCTGCTCCTAGTGCAATGTGCACCTTGGACTTGCAACATTGGTACTACCTAAGAGTTTGTTGAAAAAGCAGTATTTTGCACTCCATCCTTACAGATTCAGAACCAACATTTTACCAAGATCTCTACGTGTTTCAGATATACATGATAATATAAGTAGCTTTGGGATAAAGAATGAGCCTGGACTTTTTTAGCCCCACAGAGATCTCAGATGAGTTCACGACTTTTGACTTAAGACAAATTTCCAAACTTCCTTAAATGTCATATTCTTCTTTTGTACAAAGAGTAACATGCATTACCAAAGAGGATAAAGACAGTTGATACATATGAGGCATTTAATTAGCACAAGATCTGGAGTTCAGAATTTTCAATGAATGTTTCTTGCCATCTTTCCGCAGGTTATGGGCTGCCAAAATAGAAAGTGATCTGTTTCTCCTCCCACTTTTCTACTCAGAATTTCTATTATGATATTTTAATGGATATTCTCATTCCCTACACTAGATCATTTTAATCTTTGTAAAAGGGAAATAGATTAATACAGGAAATCCAAACTTTCAGTAACAGAAAAAAAAAAAAAAAAAAAGGAAACCTTTATAAGAAGTTGAGAAAATGGGTGTGCTAAGCACAGTTTGTGCATACGTCCTATAATTAAAGCCAATAAGTATTTATTTTTCACTATTCATTTGTTCATTTTGAATATGCCTTAGGCCATTTTTGCATGGCTACAAAGAAATACCTGAGAGTGGGTAACTTATAAAGAAAATAGTTTCAATTAGTTCATAATTATACAGGCTTTATAGGAAGCATGGTCCTGATGTCTGCTCAGCTTCTGAGGAGGCCTCTGGAAAATTAGTCATGGTGGAAGGTGAAGGGGGAGCAGGTACATCACATGGCCAGAGCCAGAGCAAGAGAGAGGCAGAGGATGCCACACACTTAACAACCAGATCTCATGAGAATGCACTCACTGTCAAGAAGACAGCACCAAGCCATGAGAAATCCACCCTCATGACCCTAACACCAGGCCCCACCTCCAGCATTGAGGATTACAGTTCAATGGAGATTTTGTTGAGGACAAATATCCAAACTATATCAGAATACATTTACTTACTGACTGACAACACAATTTTCTACATTCTACTGGATACTGAAGCCACTATGGATTTAAAAAATATGCATGTATATCATTATAAATCTTTCTAATTCAATACTATTGATCTACCTTATTCTTTTCAACATTTTTCTACATAGTAACTCTTGACTATGGAAATATTAAAATATATCTAACTTGCTGAATATGTAGTTTGCTTCCAGTTTCTTATTTGTATGCATTTTGATGCTATTACAAGTGATATTATTTTGTAGTTGGTAGAATGCAGAACTTCACTAATGTTTATATTGAACTTGTAAGCCAGAAGCTTGTTAAATTAATTGATTAGCTTGAATATTTTAACTGTGAATTGAGTTATCTAAATTCACAATAGTGTTATCTGACAATAAGAACAATTTTATCTATAATTCTTATATTATTTCCCTTGTTTTATTGCACTGACTAGGACTTCCAGGACTATAAAGAATAAAAATTTTGATAGCATTTCTTCTCATACCAAATCTAAGAGAGGAACATCTTAATATTCCACCATTAAGTAAGATATTACTGGAAATTTTTAAAGACACTCTATACCAAATTAAGGAAGTTATCCTCCATCCTTAGTTTGCTAAATGGTTTATGATGATTGAATGTTGAATTTAATCAAATGTTTTTTCTATATATTTTAGGTGGTCATATGGTTTTTCTATATTTGATGATTTCATTGGTATTATAATGTTAAGCTAACCTTGCATTTCTGGAATAAAATGTTTATAATGATGCATTATCTTTTATTTATTAGTCTGGATTACTAGTACTTTGTTTTAGACTTTCTGATTCTATGTTCAGAAATTATAATGATAGTGTAGCTATGATGTATATAGGTATTATTTCTCTTTAATATACCTACATTAAAAATATATAAAGTCTAAATCTATAGTTTGATGTCTTTAGTGGACTCTGAAAATTGTTCAACTATTAAATTTTTAAATAGTGTTTCTCTCTTTGTGAGACTCCAATTATACTCGTGTTGTGTATATGTGTCCATGCGTCTCATATTCTCTTCAGAATTTTCTGTCCTTTCTTCCAGAGATGTAGTTTTTTGTTTTGTTTTGTTTTGTTCAGAAGGTCTTCTCTTTGAATACTGGATTTTATTTTAGTTACTGTAGTTTTAAGTTTTATTATTTCCTTTTATCTGATAACTTTTAGAGCTTCCAATTTTCTGCCAAAATTCTCTTTTGCTCCATTTTCTTGAACATATCAATTGTAGTTATTTTTAAATTCATGAATGAACACTTCAATATTGTGATCTCCATGTGCCCATTTCTACTCTATAGTTTTTGCTTTTGTATTTTTTTCTAGTATAGGAATGTCATCAATTATACCACATTCATCTACAGATTAAATGTAATTACAATCAAAATTTCAACAGAATTTTTGTTTAAATCAACGAAAGAGATTCTGAAGTTGATAAAGGAAAACCAAAGACTTGGCAATATTGAAAAATAACAAAGTAGGAGGACTCAATCTAAAAGATAAAGATATTTATTTCCAAAATTATAAATTGGACAATTTGATGTTAGTATAGGGCTAGGAAAATGGATGAAGAAAAAAAAAAGAATCCATCTGTGAATAATGAATTGTTGTTCCAGGAAACTGAGCTAGATTAACTGAGTATCAACATGGAAAAAAATTAATCCCTCTCACTCCACACACAAATAAATCCCAGACAGATTATAGGTGTGTGAAGAATAAACATATGTGTGCATGTGTATGTGTCTTATAAAAGGTAACTTAGGAGAATGTCTTTATAATGTTCATACAGATACAATCAATCAAACAGAACCCCAAATCAATAACTATCAACATAAAGAAATTTCAATTAGATTACTATAAAATTAAATATGGCTGTTTATCAAAAGACACCACTAACAAAAGTGTGAAGACCAGTCACAGAGCAGAGAAGATGTCTTCAATACATAAAACTGACAAATATTTCACATCAGAATATAAAAAGAAAACCTACAAATCAATAAGAATATGACAGAATATCAAATAGAAAACGGAAGAAAACTTTATCTCTTTACCAAGGAGGATATCCACATGGTCAATACACATAGAAAAAATGTGCTCAATGTCATCACTTAATAGTAAAATGTAGGCCGGGCATAGTGGCTCATTCCTGTAATCCCAGCACTTTGGGAAGCCAAGACAGGCAGATCACCTGAACTCAGGAGTTTTAGACCAGCCTGGCCAACAAGGTAAAACCCTGTCTCTACTAAAAATACAAAAACTAGCCAGGTGTCCTGAGGGGGGTCCCTGTAATCCCAGCTACTCAGGAGGCTGAGACAGGAGAATCGCTTTAACCCAAGAGGTGGAGGTTGCAGTGAGCCGAGATCCTACCGTTGCACTCCACCCTGGGCAACAAGAGCGAAACTTGGTCTCAAAAAAAAAAAAAAAAAAAATAGTAAACCGTAAACTAAACGTTACTCCTACTGCATACCCACTGTAATACCACATGAAAATAACAGATAATACCAAGTTTTGCTGATAATGTGAATTTATTGGTACACCTACATTGTATCTTTATAAGTTGTACACTTCTGTGTATGTGTTATATTTTGATTAAAAAGTTAACTAAAAATTAATGTCCACTGTGTTAGGGTTCTCTAGAGGAATAGAACTAATAGGATATATATATAAATCTCCTATATAGGAACTGATAAGATATATATATATCCTATTAGTTATATATAGATATATAGATATCCTAATAGGATATATGTATCATATAGATCTATATATCATACATATCATATATATCATATATTTTTATGGGAGTTTATTAATTATTAATTTACACAATCACAAGGTCCCACAATAGGCTGTCTGCAAGCTGAGGAGCAGGGGAGCCAGTCTGAGTCCCAAAACTGAAGAACTTGGAGTCCAGTTTTCGAGGGCAAGAAGCATCCAGCATGGAAGAAAGATGTAGACCAGGAGGCTAGGCCAGTCTCTCTTTTCATGTTTTCTGCCTGCTTTACATTGATGGCAGCTGATTAGATTGCACCCACCAGATTAAGGGTGGGTCTGCTTTCCCCAGACCACTGACTCAAATGTTAATCTCTTTTGGCAACACTCACACAGACACATCCAGAATCAATACTTTGTATCCTTCAATCCAATCAGGTTGACACTCAGTATTAACTGTCACATCCACTCATCATAAAACCCTTAGCAAACTAGGAAGAAAAAGGGAACTCCCTTAATCTAATTAAGACCAAAAGATATAAACAGTTGAAATATAGAATCCCCCCTCGGATTTCAATCACTACTTTTATTTGATATTTTATTAAAGGTCATAACTAGTAGAAAAAGAAAAAAGAAAGAAATGAAGAAAGAATGGAAAGAAGGAAGGAAGGAAATAAAACTTGTCTAATAAAATTTACAAGAATCTATAGACAAATTACAGTCACGTGTCCCTCAATGATGAGGATACCTTCTGAGAAATGCTTCATTAGGTGATTTTGTGGATGCACGAACATTATAGTGTGTATTTACACAAAACTACATGATATAGCCCACTACACACCTAGTCTATACAGTATAGCCTATTGCTTCTAGGCTATAAACATATACAGTATGTTACCATACTGAATACTGCAGGCAATTGGACACAACAGTATTTGTATATCTAAACAGAAAATGTACAGTAAAAATACTGTACAAAGATAAAAGACAGTGGTACGTCTGTATAGGACACTTTCCACAAATGGAGCTTGCAGGACTGAAACCTGCTCTGGGTGAGTCAATGAGTGAGTGAACGTGAAGGCCTAGGACATTAACTGTTCACTACTGTAGACTTTACAAACACCGTACACTTAGGCTACATGACATTTACTTAATTTTTTTCTTTATTTGATAATAAATTAATCTTAGCTTACTATAACTCTTTTACTTTATGTACTTTTAAATTTTTTTAACTTTTTGAACCTTTTGTAATGACATTTCACTGAAAGCACAAACACATTATATCGCTATAAAATACTTTGTTTATATATTTATTCTAAAGTTTTTTCTTTTTTTTAACTTTTCAAATTTTCGTTAAAAACTAATACACAAACACACACACGAACCCAGGCCTGTGCAGGAGCAGGATCATCACTATCACTGCCTTCAGCCTCCGTATCTTGTCCCACTGGGAGGTTTTCAGGGGCAATAACATGCATGAAATTGTCATCTTCTATGATACAATGCCTTCTTCTGGGATATCCTCTGAAACACTTGCCTGAGGCTGTTTTACAGTTAACTTTTTTAATAAGTAGAAGATGTACATTCTAAAATGATGATAACAAGCATAACATAGCAGATACATAAACAAGAAACATAGTTGTTTATTATGATTATTATCAAATATTGTAGACTATAGATAATAGTATGTGCTACACTTTTATACAACTGGCAGTAGGTTTGTTTACATCAGCATCACCACAGCCATGTGAGTAATGTGTTGTACTATGACATTAAGACAGCTATGATGCCACTGAGAGATAGGGATTTTCATCTCCATTATAATCTTAGGGTCCATTGCTGACCAAATGTCATTACATAGCAAATGGCTACATTGACATTAGCCTGCAAATTTTTAAAGTGTGCTATATGGAATGTAAATTTTTGTTTATTCCTTAATAAATATAAAAGATCTTCAAATAATTTTTTAATATCAAATTATGCAAGTAAAATATCAAAATGGTCCAAAGGGCCAATGGTAAGTTCTCAGTTTCATTATGTATAAGGGAAATACAAATTAAAACCAAAAGTATACAAGCCAAATAGAACTAGTGAGAAAAATGATGATTTCAAGTTTTATCAAGGAATTTTAAACAACTAGAATTCTTATTCTGTATGGGAAGCAGCACAAATTCTTTGCAACTCATTGTAAAGTATTTGGGAACATCAACAAAAGCTGAACTTTTATATCCTATGAACAGCAATATCACTTCTATGTATATAAACCTATCATATATATGTAT
Organism: Rhinopithecus bieti; assembly: GCF_001698545.2. Classification (NCBI taxonomy): domain Eukaryota; kingdom Metazoa; phylum Chordata; class Mammalia; order Primates; family Cercopithecidae; genus Rhinopithecus; species Rhinopithecus bieti. The sequence goes on from NW_016824245.1 coordinate 1,699,055, forward strand.
GTACCAAAAGACATGTAAAAGGAAGTTTCTAGCAGCACTGTAAGTAGTAGCAAAAAAGTGGATATTGTATATATAAGAGTGCAAAAGTGAATCATGGTGTGCTCTATGAGCAATGGGCAGACAAGGGGGATTTTATTAGCATAAAAGTCTTCAACTCTATCAGTAACTTTTTATTATTGAATTCATTAATGGGCACATGAATATTCACGGTGTTTTGTTAAAACAACTTTGTATTTAAAACTGCAAATAATTTTTTACTAAGGCTTACCAAAAACACAAATAAAATATATATTTATAGCTTCAAAATAGCAGGCAAAATACAAAGTAAACAAAATGTGGATGATTTTTTAAAACTATGCGTTTCAACAAGAAGGAAAGAAAGACAGAGAGAGAAAGTGAGAAAGAAAAGAAAGAAAGAAAGAAAGAAAAGAAAGAAAGAAAGAAAGAGAGAGAGAAAGAGAGAGAGAGAGAAAGAAAGAGAGAGAGAGAGAAAGAGAGAGAGAGAGAAAGAAAGAAAGAGAGAGAAAGAAA